>NC_069364.1:92987500-93175000 GCF_021730395.1 Mercenaria mercenaria | reverse complement strand
ATACTAAAATAGTGTTAATGTATAATATCAATTTCTTGCAATGTTACGATTATATTTTGAATGATATAAACACTTAAGAAATATTGTTAATTTCTCATTATTCTAGGAGATTGTACTTGTAATATTCTTTGGTGTGGAATATCTGGTGAGGCTGTGGTCAGCCGGATGTCGAAGCAAATACATGGGACTCAGGGGACGAATAAGATTTGCAACAAAACCCATATCAATCATAGGTAATTATTTATTGGAGGTTTGATAATAGCCATAAATGTAATTTTCTTTATTTTCTGTGTATACTGGATACTCATTGTTATAAAACAAATACGAATTTTGGGATGTTGCAATATGTCAAAACTATAACGACTAAAGTCACTGAACTTTTGACAAGTTTATTACATTTTCTTTCCTAACCTGTACCTTTTATATATTTATTTCCTAAAACGTCCCCTAGGACATGACTTCGATTAATTCGTTTTCATTAAGAGGAATTTTCCGACAATGAAAACATCTTTGGAAGAAATTAGTAACTTAATTAATTGGTGTTTAACTGGCCCTCTAAAAGTATATAGCATGTAGTTGAATTATAGCTATTATAGTACTTACTACACTGTAGAGATTTGTTAAATAAAAGATTTGATTTTTGTCGTCTGTAATTCTTGTGGGTAGCCTTAAGTCTTTGAAATGTATGATATAAATCACTAAGCTAGTATTGTGATTGCACAACTATCGAGATGAGGTAAAAGCTTTTGTCAAGCAATATTTATCATATTACTTACGGTCGATTCAAAAGTAAGTATGCGGTAAAAAATTAAGCCTTTGACATGAATAAAAAGTCACTACGCAATAAATTGCAGTATATTTTTATTACAAACTTTTATCAACGCCGCTTAAATATTTCCTTTTTTGTGTCATTTTGTATACTGTGACAAGAAGCCAAAGGTTCAGTAATTAGCGTCTTCTTTAGTACAACTCTGTGTTCTATTTTGTTCTGGTCTGAAATGAAACATGTCTATAGACATCAAATCTTGCGTAATTTTTGATTTTCATTTATAAGCAGATAGAAGTGACATAAAACATATGTTCAGCTTTTAATGCTGACACAACAAACTGTAGCATTAAGTAGTCAACAATGAAAGACCTTTAAAAATACAAAATCATAACGAAGGCTTGATAACGACAAGAAACAGTATACGGCAAATATTTATGCGGATAAACAACAGTTAAAATCAGTAAGCTTGAAATGTTGCTAGAATTATGAGTAATATATCCAGCATATGTACTATTTGTCGAAAGATTAAAATGTAGAATATTACCATATAATACACACGACTGAAATATGTCGCTATGCCATTGTCCTTTAAGTGCTCGTGAACTGTCTTTAGAAATTACAGTTATTTGCATTTTGATTAAACAACAATTATGCACACATTAATATTTCATTTCACTTTTATCACTAGGAATGTTATCCATAAAACTAATAAATAACGATCTCCATTAACTCTATAATCCTTTCAAATGGCATTCTTTGAGATGAATTATTAAACATATTTAAAATTTATGAAATCTGCTATTTATTGTTACTTCTTTAAAGTATAATTTGATTCCTCCATACTATTGGCCTCATCGCATCTTAGATATCAGTGGCATACAATCTAAGTTCTTTTTCAATACTAAATGTTTACTTCGAAGACCTGCTTAACTAAATGCTCACAAGTCGAACGACCACAATATATGTATATTCTTAAATGCTTTAATGATTGTACAGAGCTTAGAAAACTACAGGGAACACATATTTTGGTATGCTTTAGTAGATCTTCAGCTCTTGGAGTATGACAGAACCTGCACACTCGTGTTTTACGCTATATAAACTCCAAGCCTTTGTATATATTATTTGTATCTCTGTAGAAATGAATAATGTAGTAAACTTGCAAGTTCCCTACTCTTATTGAACGTTGTGTGGCTCATTCCAACCTATGTTTTACAGATCTGTCTGTAGTAGCAGCATCAATAGTTGTATTTACCATTGGATCAGAAGGCCAAGTATTCGCAACATCAGCAATAAGGTAGGTGAAAATGTTCTTGATAAATATAGGTTTGTGGCAGATCCAAATCTAAGACGGTATTAAAATTCGGGTGATGTAATAAAATCAGCTTTGCTCTCGAAACGTCATTTTTAGCTCGTCTGATTTTTGAAAAAAATCTACGAAGTATTGTCGTCACTTGATCGTCAGCGTCGGCGTCGGTGTCGGCGTCGGCGTTGGTTAAATTGTTTGTTTATCTTTTCTCAAAAACTATCAGAGCTATAGCTTTGAAACTTTGCACACATGTTTATCATCATTAGGGGACTGTGTAGGCCAAGACCCATAACTCTGATATGCATTTTGTGAAAATTATAGCCCTTTTTGTACTTAGAAAATTTGAGTTTCTTTGTTAAAATTTTTGGTTCGATCCACCTTTTCTCACACACTGTAAGAGCTACAACTTTAAAACTTTGCACACTTGTTTGTCATCATTAGATGACTGTGTATGCCATGAACCATAACTCTGGTTTGCATTTTGTCAAAATTAAGGCCCTTTTTGTACTGAGAAAATTTGAGTTTCTTGGTTAAATTTTTTGTTTAGATCCATCTTTTTTCAAAAACTATAAGAGCCACAGCTTTGAAACTTTGTGCACTTGTTTATCATTATAAGATGACTTAGTAGGCCAAAAGCCATAACTCTAACCTGCATTTTGTCAGAATGACGGCCTGTTTGTACTTAAAAATTCTGAACTATGACTTTTTTCTTGCATACTGGCCAGCACTTGCAGACGAGCGATGGTACCCGTAGGCGGTGCTCTTGTTTATAGATACTTTCGTAATTGCTTTAAAGCTTTAGAAAAAAATGCTTTTGAAAATATTAACAATAGTCTACCCTCAAGTTTGATATGGATAATAGTTTGTTTTTGTTTGGTTGCGAAGTCAACAAGCATTGGCTACTGAAAGATAAAATTCCTTTTTCACAAGCTTTCAACCTCAGCAACTAAAAGCTTCCTCAGATCGATTTTGCAGTTTTAAAGACAATTTATGTAATATTTCCATATCAGACATAGATAACCAGCTTGAATCAATAGGAAAATATAACAAGTTATGTTTTATTGTGTCAATAGATCGTGTTTTGTCAGCAAAAAGGCTGTATAGCGACTCCTTAACGTTTCTTTAGTCATGAATTTAACTTATCATTCGTGTATTATTCCACTCGTATGGTAAAAAAATTAGACTAGAATCAGTCATTAGAATCCTTTACAAGTAAATCACTGTGCCATAAAATCCTCTCACAAAGCACTTTCTTTAAAACATATACCCTAATAGCTGAAACAAGCCACAATAAAGAGGGAAGCCACAGAAAAGAAGGATTTTCAAGACGCATTTAAATAATTTTTCTTTGAGGGAATGGGGGGAATGTTCAGTTTCAACAGACTGTAAGTCTACTACAAAACTATGCACTTAACAAAGCTTAGTTTTTGCCAATATCTTAAACATTAATAAACATACAATTATGAAATCTGACAAACATTTAGACATTTATGATAAGACATCAGTTACTCTTCTTATGAGCGAACTAACTGTATGACCTAATCCCATTTTTCAAAAGTTGCAATAATAAATAAATGTAAAAGGTACATTTGATTTTGGAACAAGGACATATTATCAAAAAAGTAAAATGACACCTTAGTTTGGTTAGCGCTAAGCCAGAAATACAATTCAACGTTTTAAGCATACTTTTATGAAAAGTAAGTTTCTTCACCTATATGTCCATTAGTAAACGTTCGCGCGTATAAATGTATTTGCATGTACTCGGTCACTATTTTAAAAACGTTCATATCTTATACTCATAGGCTGATGAAAGTATCTGTGACATTGAAAAATAACGAAAAATTGAAAATTCGTAATAAGCACTTGTCAAACATATGCAGTTTGCAGCAACCTTTCGAAATAATTTTATCTTAACTGGGTCAAATAGAAGAAGTGCTTGTCAGAATATATATCTCGAATGTCACTGTCAAAAATGCGGTTTGAAACAAATGTGGGAAAATACATGTACTATATTTATTAAGTCGTACTTATGTTTGCAGCATTTTAGGTATCAAATCCGAATAAAATCCTTTTAATGCCAAAAGTTTCGAAGGTAAATATTTCAAAATACAGACCAAAAACTGCTAAAAGTTGAGCTAGAAGAGTTTTTGATTGTAGGTCAGTATACAAATTTAGCATTCTATTCCAGTTAATCAAATACGTCGGGAAGCACGTTAGTAAACAACATATAATAATAGTATTATATATAAGAAATGAAATTTTTTTTTTCGGTGTTCATGTGAAATGACAGAATAGGATCGGCAAATCCACGAATCGCGCTAGCGATTCATGTTTAATTTGCCGATCATATTCTGTCGTTCATTTCGCATGAACACCGAAAAAAAAGTTTCATTTCTTATATTTACATTATATTTCCTTTCCATTTGTAAACAAGATTATATTATAAATTGCACACATTTTGTTGCATTTAAAATTAAACTCACCTTCCCGGCTATTCTGTTCACCAGACGGAACAACTGCGACGTCATCTAAGGAACGTTCTCCCTGACTATACGCGGACGTCGTCAAAACAGCGCCCCGTTATCACTAAACAGCGTTAACGTAATTTTCGCGCCTTTCCTTTTGCTGTTCATACGAAATGAACGTCATAATTTTCAATGGAAAAGAATATGGCGAATGTAAATATATTTAGCGCGTTACGTATTAATTAGGTGTTTCATACACTGTTGCCAATACCTAGTTTATACTTTGCAATGATATTGCTGTCTTCTTTATCAATCAGCGTGTACTTCTGGCCTTTCAGATATTCCAAAGCTGTATATATAAAACCAATGCTTATGCATGACGACTTTAGTATTAAGATCTACACTATATGTTATTCGCAAAATTCTTTATACGAAGACAGATGGCATATATATTCAACGAAAAAGTGCATTAGTAAAATAGCCAAACAAGTAGTTAAATCCGCTTGTCATTTATTGGCCAAGTCACGAAACAAAGTTTGAATTCTGTTATTTGCGTTACTAAACAAAAATGTGTAACGAGGGCAATAAATCAATGTAATATTAGAAAGCTAAAAATATATTAAAATTTTATTATTTCTATCTCCATGGTGTTTAATTTTCAGGGGTGTACGATTTTTACAGATATTGCGTATGCTACATGTTGACCGACAAGGCGGCACCTGGCGGCTTCTTGGTTCTGTGATATATTTGCATAGACAGGTTACAATAAATTTTATCTTAACGGTCAATGGTTCATATTCAAAAAAAGACCAACGCGCAGGTAATTTTTGAAAAGAGTTATCAAACCCAAACATGATTTCACTTGTGTTATAAACGTAACTTTTATCACTTAGTCTATTAAATCATACCCAGCGTGTTCTATGCACAGGTCAAGCGTCCACGAGTCAGTACAATAATGAGCCTGTGTTTCGATCAATAGAAACTTCAAACATGTATGTAATCAATTTAAAAGTGGGATTTTCAGTACTAACATCAAAGACAAAATGGTTTGAGTTTGTAATAGTTCATTGTTTTATTAAAAAAAACAGAGAAATAGATTCAAATACTATCATGAAATCATGATCTTGATTACAAATGCACTTTGTGCCTGTGTAATGAAGTTTTCCACCAACACAAAACTAGGAAATTTATATTCCGAATGAGGTCTTCAATTTTAAAGGAAATTTTAGCTCAGTAAAATCCTGATTAAAAACAATTCTTTTCTAATT
This sequence comes from Mercenaria mercenaria, assembly GCF_021730395.1. Classification (NCBI taxonomy): domain Eukaryota; kingdom Metazoa; phylum Mollusca; class Bivalvia; order Venerida; family Veneridae; genus Mercenaria; species Mercenaria mercenaria. The sequence continues at coordinate 93,169,192 of NC_069364.1, read as the reverse complement.
ACCGTAAGAGAAGTATATATAGAAGACGGGTGTTTTGCCTGAAATATCAGCAATACCAGCAATCCAGTTCATGTTCAAATGTGGGTACACTTGTATTGTAACATTCGTATTATGTGCATAAAGCAAACATTTGACGGTTAAAAACATGTATTTTAGATAATTAGAACTTAATATAGAGGAACATATGATTGAACTGCTTACAATGAACACAATTCGCAAAGATTTGCAGTTTCGATTCATCGTAAATGTCTCTTTCTGTACTTTTAAATGATGATTTAAATCTCGTAGATAGAATAGAATAGCCTTTGTAAGTGATTCTTTAAACTACTCGATTTAAACGTTTTTAAAAAGTACTTGCCTTTGGATTTACGACCAAAGATGAAAATGTAACACATATAAGCCTTCGTAAAGTATTAAAAAAACTTATGAAAAGATCCTTTGGAAGCATAGAACGCAACCATGAAACAACAGCAGACTCGATTTGATTGAGTTTGTTTATGAGAGGTTATGAAATGTGCCCCCTAGCACCGGTTTAAACGTTATTCTGTTATAGTATCCATGATCCCAAAAGATCAGAAAATGTAACAACACTAAGTCCAAGTACCATGACACTTTTTTACAAAGACTGCTTTTGTGATAGTTAATAAAATCTGTGAAAAGATATGTTAAACACGTACTTGAATACAGAGATAAAACCTGGCATTGTACAAAATTAACCTTTACCCTGCTGGTGGCAAGTGGTTTTGCCTTTGCGACCAGCGCAGACCAAGATCAGCCAGCACGTATGTCATGGTCTGCATTGTTCGCTGTTCAGTCAGTAAATTTTCAATGAACACACCTTTGAATAAGAAGTGTTATTGCCCAAATTGAATGATGGGCCAATCCATTTTAGAAATTTAGCAGGGTAAAGGTTAAGGCCCATGAGTAATGAAGAAAAAACCTTATCAACATGCTTTACAGACTATTTTGCGTTTTATTTGGGAAAACTAACAATTGACAGTGTGTCAAATTCAAACACATTACGAAAATCTTGAGGCGATCTGATATGAATCTAATACATTTTTATTTGACTTTCAGGAGCTCATTACAACGTTATATATTGGTTTCCTTGGTTTGATATTTTCATCTTATTTTGTTTACCTCGCCGAGAGAGAAGAGAACTCAAAAGATTTCAAGAGCTATGCAGACGCATTATGGTGGGGAGTGGTAAGCTGATTGTTTGATTATTTCTTTGCAGTAAAAGTCTTGTACATAATGCATCTGACCAGTAAATAGTTCTACAAATTGTGATACCAGATCCCAAAGTTGGACATTTCCTTAACAAATTCACCTTTCCATAGCAATAAACTTTGTGCTGAAAGGACATTCCGTTTTCCAAACGTTTCTTTCCAGAAGTGTTTTCTAAGAAAATGTGCAGGTCACACAATACTCAAATATGAATTGATTGGTATTTTCTACATTTAAAGTAAGTCTCTGAACACAAACTATTTTAGTGAAAGATGTGCAAAAAAAAAGAATTATGTTACGGACTTTTTTTGCTAAAGTACTGTCTATAAGAAAGTTGGTTGCTGCAACGTTTCCATGTTATCATTTATCAAAATTTCATGCAAATCTTTAAGATAAATCCCAGTGCGATCTGTACAGTAAGGATTTAAATCCAAACTGTTGATGAATTCGAGCCCAGATACGTCAGGCAAAGAAATGATAATGAAAATTGCAGCAGTAACAAAAACAACCCGTACATTTCAGATAACGGTGATGACAATAGGATACGGTGATAAAGTACCACAGACGTGGATGGGGAAAATTGTCGCATCATGTTTTGCTGTATTTGCCATTTCATTTTTCGCGCTACCAGCAGTAAGTATTTCCATTCCGATAAACGGGTTATTTGTAGTTCAAAAAGATGTGATTGAGTTGCCAAGATTAAAATGACGCTTTAAAACTAAACTTTGAATGCTTAGGTCTTTCGTGTTTGTTTTTTTTTCGAATGTCAAACTAGATAGAACCAGATTATCCGAAATGACTTAAAACAAACTCATTATCAATACAATTCATGTTTGGCGTATTTTACGCTTGACATGCGAATGTTTTCATGATTAATATCCAAACAAAATGGCTTAATAGAGTTTCTTGAATAAATCACCATTGTCATCTTGGCACAGTTTTTTTTTTGTCTGGTATATATCTTTAGTGTAGGAAATACAAAGTGAATCTATAACGCACTTTAGTTATCGATAAGGAAATCTCGATTGAGATTTTGCCCAAAATCAAGGTTCTACGATCTTTTGGACATATCTGAAACCGAGAAAATACTTTCATTATTACAAAATCTTCAGGTAATGGACCCGTAGTGATATTCGGCAATTGTGATTTACTTTTCTCATTGTTTAAGACCATTTTATTCAGACAATGAGATAAATCAACCATAGCTGGAAATATAATAATAATAGACCGTTGATGTGATATAACAGTGAGAGGGATGTTGCACATTTCATTACCTCTCATGAACAGAATCAATCAAGCCGAGTTGCCATTATTTTGCAATGTTGTAATCAAGGCATTAAAAAGTTGTTCTTATAGAATTTATCGATAAAAGATTGGTGTTATTTAGGTAATTGGCACTGGTTTAGCACAGTGTCAATAAAAATTGAGTTTCCGGTAATAATATAGTACAACTTAATGGCATGTGAGTTCCGCTTGCGTGTCGTCGCTCAACCTTTGTTAAATGTTGTGGGAATATGCGGGAATATATCTGATGGGCAGAATTAAATGCAAACCCACATATGTTTCATACATCTTATAACTTATAACGTTTGAGTCTGATATTTGAATAGTAGCATTTTTTAATTAAAATCCTTATTCCTGTCATTTTGTCGAAAATTAAATGCGTGTTATGAATATGTTATAGGGTATACTAGGGTCGGGTTTTGCATTAAAAGTTCAACAAAAGCAGAGACAAAAACATTTCAACAGACAGATACCGGCTGCAGCCACTCTTATTCAGGTAAATAAAGAAGGAGAGTAGTTGTTCTTGCGTTCTAATTATGATTTTGTCATAAACCAATATTTAGTTACATTTGTATTAACAATTTCGTCTATTTGTTTTACCATATGAAAAAGGAAATGCATAAATGTTCGTCGCATTTTTGTGATACATTTAAGAGAAGTGCGCTTTTAGACCCCTTTTTACACCTTTTATTATTTTCTGCTCGAATTCATACGCTGATCGCGTCGTTGATGTATGTCTATAGGGAATAATGTGTACACGACATAGGTAAAATGGCACGTAATGGTTTAGTTTTGTATAATCGGCATACTGTATTTAAATGACATTCTTATCATCTAACTAATCTGATTATTATTGTTCATAGTGCCTATGGCGTTGTCATGCAGCGGAGCCTAACTCAAAGTCTGAGGCCACGTGGCGATTACATATACATGACACGAGCAATGATGAGACGGTGTTATCACGTGTTGCACGCCGAGCTAGCTTAACGCTGAGGAAACGGCGTTTGTCAACGAGGTTTGATGCTAGCTCAATCAATAGCCGAACAGCGAGAGACAGTGTGTCTTCGGTAAATTGTGAAGACAAAATAGGTAGATATACTGTGTTTTCATGATAATATCATATATCCATTCTACTGTTAAAGATTAGTACATCCTCTAAATGTACGCCACAATATAATCATTCATAACATAAAAAGTTAGAATCGATCTCAATGCCAAAAATATTATTCTACTAGTTTGACATCACTCACACGACGGCAACATATACAAAAACGCTTTACAACAACGTAGGATGTTTGATAATTATAAATATATATATCTCTATTTCCAGTGTGGAAATATACTAGTACCTTAATACCCAAGTGTTGTTTATTTTCCGTCTGCGCATTATAGTGCTAAACAATTTGAAAATGTCCAAAGTTCACCGATTTGAAGAGAGATAGAAATCTCTATGCACTGTGTAAGCTGATATTGTTACCTGAAACATAAATAGATCAAACAGCTAATTACAAGAGATAATTAAATAAAATCAAACAAAACATAGGGGCCTGTAGTATTAGAAAACTTTGTTTTTCATATTGCTTTAATCTACTGATTGTTTTCTGTATTAAGTATAGATAATGACGAACGAATTCGTTATTATTTGAAAATATTCAAATGAACAAAGTTCATTAATTAAATACAAATGATATCATATGAGTGTTTATAGATATAACGATATCACCTTAACGATGTTAAAAAGATCAAAAACGTTTTGCTATTTGATTAGCGGTTGTCAGTTTAACTAATCGATAATAAATAGTATTTTTTTCTGTATCATGAAATAATTCGCTGTTGCAGTGGATGTTATACATTATGTTCTCTAATATAAAATGACATATGACTGTCATAAATTTATATGATAAATTGAAACGTTTCTGCATTGTTATAAGCCATATGTTTTCATACTTTCTGTATAATTATGTATAGATTTTTTAAAATTTTGCACTGCAGTGAACACCCACCACAATTTTGAAATATCAAAAGAAATTTATTAACTAAACTTTAGTCAAACTGGGATTATGTAATCTAATTTTATACTTCAAAGTCCGGTCTTTCCAAGTATACGCTAATTTCAGATCCAACTTTCAAATTTCATAAGTTGAGTAAAAATGATCTGTCATAAAGAAATATAATACATTTGATAAGTCACGCATATTATCATCCATAAATTAATTGTTCAGTTATTTTGTGGTAAATAAATATCTTTAGTGAAAGAAACTGTTATATCTTTTTTTCTCCATCATTTAGTGTCCTTTTCATATCACTTTACCAGGCACTCCGAGACCAAATCGCCGAGACAGTTTTTGGAGTCACCGACCCAGTATTATAGGATTCAACTTCGGAGGCAAAGATAACGACAATGACTCCGACTTTGAAAATGAAGAACCAGAAAAAGTTGTTGTGTAAGTTAAGTTGAAACAACACCAACTTCTAATATGAAAATAAGCTGTGTTTGTCGCTTCATTCGTTGCCTCTAAAGGTTCATACATGTATCCACATTTATGTCTCAATACTATCGTTAAAGCGACTGCAATGTCAATAAAATACCAAACATCAGAAATGAGTGTAGATATCATGTACAATAGTTTAAGCTGATATATTTATGAGTATAATGTTAAAACAGCTGAAGGTAAATGTTGTTTAAGGAGTTAGGTTACCTTGTTAACAAGGTAAATTCAAATTAGTTAAACCGTAGCAATTTATTATATTTCGTTTAAGTTAATGTTTTAGCTGCTACAATCTCAAGTTCGTTTATCTCTGTCCCTTTGAGTACAAGTGTTATCCAGGTTTGAAGTACATGGCCCTCCAAGCTATTTTATATTGAAAAAAGAAGGAAAATACGGATATTTAACAGTTTTCAGTGTATTTTGATTTCACTGTTATCCGTAGAAGTCTGCGTAGTTGATAATTTTATTAGTATGCACGTTAGCTTTCTAAAATAAGCTTAAAATGTATATGTCGCGGGGCTCGTGTTTCCATGGTAACGCATTTTCTCTCATTTTTAAACAACTATGTATAATAATGGGGTTTTCAACGGCTTCAGTGCCATTCTTTAATAATTAACATGGAATATTAGGGTAATATTATTAGCAGAATACTCAACACTTTACATGGTACCCTAGTTATCTTAACGTTTAAAGTAACCATTGCAACAGAGACGTTTAAAATATCTTATATGTTGCTTCTTATCGTAATTTCTTTGTAAAAGATTAAATAAAATTACTTTTCTAGTTTAATGTAGCTTAATAATATTTTATTTTTAAAGTAAGTAATATGTTCGTGTTATTTGCATTTGTTTAAACACATTTCAAAGCTTAAAATACTTACAGCAGTACTCCTCATCTGACATTTTTATGGAAAAATCATTGTGCTTGCAATTATTATTCTCATGGCTAGTGTTGAAATACAGATAAAAAGCTGAAGTTGTGTTCCTTAAATAGACCAGTGTCAACGCCTTTGAATTTTACATTTAGATATATAGGTTACGGGATTCGTTTCCATGGTAACGTTAATTTAATTCAAGAAATCACTATTTTCTACCGAAATTTGAACAATTTTAGAGCATAGTTTAAGTATATAAGTACCAAATTATCAATGGAAACGGAAAAAATCCAATGTCCCAACTTCTATTTGAAAATGGCCGTAATAAATAACCTTTCACCCAGCCATATTCACAATAACATCAGTTACCATCATCCATTTTCTTACTTTATATTCAATGGAAAAATGTATTGAGATCTACAAAAAATCCTGACGTTAGGATTTTCAAAATATGTTGCAGCTTTAATGACACGCCAAAATGCTTCAAAATGGAAGAAAAAAGTTGGGGTCACCGTGCATCTAAGAGATTATTAAGAAAAAAACTGTTAAAAACTGGTGAATTTTGATACTTTTTGTTTTTTTTTGTTTTAATTTATATTTTCTAGATAATATAAAGTGCTATCTTGAAAACTTTTATTTCAATTATAGCTTATCATTATATGTACCAGTCAGGAAAATATCAAAACCAAACCTGATCTACTTTAATAGATATTTGTCTTTTAACAGCTGAAGCCCAAGTAGATTCAATATTGTTATTTAACAAATCACACTGTTCTATAAAAATTTTGTGTACAAGTGACTGGGGAGTTTTCATTATATTTAACCAATACTTTAGAGATCGCTCTTTACATATAACAGAAAGAGGGAAACGACCAAGCTCACCAAGAACAGCCGCATTGGAAGTCTGGGACGAACCCCTAGAATGATTTTACAGAACCTGAGATGAATTTTGTCGATTTCCTTGTAGTTATATATTCCCCAAACTTCTGAACCATACAGAATTATTGGAGTTACAAGAGAATCGAACAAAGACAATTTTGTTTTAATGTCCATCTTAATTCGATTAAATACTGACAACAGGTTATTATATGCTTTCAGAGCCTGGTCATTTAGCGTTTTAAAAGCATTTAACATAGTACCTGTGTAATTAAATTTCACTCCAAGATAGCAAAAAGAATCTACTATTTCGACATGTTCTCCATTTATAAACCATCTATAATTATTTCTAGATTTTCTCTTTTCAAATATACAAATTTTAGTTTTATTAACATTTATTTTCAATCCACATTTGCCTGAATATTCAAAAAGATTATTGAGTTGGAGTTGAAGAGTATCAGGATTGGTAGTAAATAATGCAATATCATCAGCGAATAGTAACATATACATAGATAACAAGTTTATGTCGTCATTTGTGAGTTGTGAAAAATCAACTATACTATTTATATCATTCACGAAGAGGATAAAGAGCAGAGGAGAGAGTGGCTCCCCTTGTTTCAAACCGAGTGATATATCAAAATAATGTGAATATGACATTGTATGCAAGTCTTTTATACAGGATTTAACATTTTGATAAATGGCTTTAATCATTTTGATCATTTTACAACTTATTCCAGACTGCACTAGTTTTATCCATAAAGCGTCATGTATAATTGTATCGAAGGATTTTTCGTAGTCAACAAAGACACAGTAGAGTTTGTCCTTGTTTAACAATACCTTTTGAATAATTGCATGTAGAAGAAAGATACAATCTGTGGTACTACGTTTATCTCTAAACCCATATTGTACATCATTTAACACATTCTCATTTTCACAAAAAATATTGATACGATTACGTAGAGCAAGAGAAAAAATCTTAGCAACAACATTTACAAGAGTTATCCCTCTATAATTAGAAGGATCTTTATGGTCACCTTTTTTATAAATAGGAACTATTGCTCCCTTACTCCATGCTTCCGGATATTCCCCTTTATCATAAATAATATTGAATATCTGAACAAGATAAGGTGATATAAATTCTTTCGAGTCAATAAAGAAATCCGCCACATTTTTGTCAACATCACAGCTCTTATATCTATTTAAATTTGAAATTGTCTTGCGTATTTCCTCTACAGAGAAAGGACGATCAAGGCTACCAATAAGTAGTGATTCGTCCCCATTAACAAAATCATTTTGATTGAAAGTGTTCTCATGTTGTATATTAGACACATTGCAAAAATAATCTACAAAATCATTTAAATCAACATCACTACTAGTCCTATTCGATTTACACTTATACTTTTTGATATATTTCCAAAATTTTCTAGCGTGTATTTTTAGTATTTTCTGAGGTGGTCAGATCATTCTGAATTTTCCAGATATCTGTATCAAAGTCAATGTTATAACCACAACTGTATCTTGCAGTTTGCTAACTACGGTATTTTGAAAACATTAGAGAGTTTGAGATTTCAACCTTCGCCTTCCACTTCAACGTCTCTTGCGAAGTTTACGTATGAAGTTGAAGTTCGATTAAAATTCCTTGAGATTTCAAACGTTAGAATGAACCTTACTTCTTTTAATCCGCCTATTCAATTTATCCGTAATTATGATCGTTTATTTCGTGCATTTTGATACCAGTTGTCCGAAAGGGCAGGCATTTTACAAGAAGTTTTAAAATTAAAAAATTAAAATTAAATAAATAAGCATTTCAATTAATATAATTTAATATAATCACAGCATAGATATTAGAGCGATTACCAAAAAAAAAAAATAAAAATAAAAAAATAAAATAAAAAAAAAAATAAATAAAAAAATAAAATAAAACGATAAAACAATGTGAACAATGTAAAAACTCGTTAGTCTTGCAGTTGAGCTCCAAACATTTAGGTTTTATATAAAATTATGTCAGTATAGTCAGTATACAATGCACGATTGTAAATCATACATGAGAGGAAATAAAAATGATTATTACATACCTAAGATTATTTTCCATTGGGTTTCAATGGACCGCGATCGTGCAGTATTTTTTCATATCATGACGTTGAACGCTTTCATATCGGACTAGTCCCAATCCGTTACTCTAGTTACCTCCCCTGACGACCCGTCCATTGCGGATCTCGTTTCTTTGGATTTTTGTTGCTATTGTGTGTTTGTTTAATTTGTAATTTATTCAAATTTTGTTTACTTTTACACTTTGATTAATCTGACCTATTAGATACTGGCACGTAGTAATTTATCAGACTGAAATGAAATGAAAGTTATAATTACGTCATGAGTTGGACTTATATAGGACGTGGAATGTTTTCTTAACGTTGTAATGGAAAGAATCGCGTGACGTCCATGGCGTCCATGTGCAAGTTGCGACAACAAGTTGACGTCATTTTCGCGGAAAATATTAATGCGCATCAATTTGATTTGTTTCTTGCGTTTTCGGAGAATTTTTTTCCGTATTTTTTCCTGTCTTTCGTGACAGAACGGTAATTTAGATACAAATTAATCATTTGATAGTGGATATGAAATACAAAAGGACAGTGATGGTCCTGAATCGCTCACCTCTTCCCACAAGACCCAGTTTTGAGTATGACGTCATTTTTTCTATTATTTGACATAGAGACCTAGTTTTTGAGCTCATGTGACCCAGTTTTGAACTTGACCTAGATATTATCAAGATAAAAATTCTGACCAATTTTCATGACGATCCATTGAAAAATATGGTCACAAGGTGTTTCTATTATTTGACCTATTGACCTAGTTTTCAAAGATACGTAACCCTGTTTTGAAATTTACCTAGATATCATCAAGATGAACATTCTGACTAATTTTCATGAAGATCTCATGAAAAATATGGCCTCTAGAGAGGTCACAAGGTTTTTCTATTTTTATACCTACTGGCCTAGTTTTTGACTGCACGTGACCCAGTTTCGAACTTGACCTAGATATCATCAAGATGAACATTCAGATCAATTTTCATGAAGATCCCATGAAAAGTATGGCCTCTAGAGAGGTCACAAGGTTTTTTATTATTTGACCTACTGACCTAGTTTTTTACGGTACGTAACCCAGTTTCGAACTTGACCTAGATATCATCAAGATGAACATTCTGACCAATTTTCATGAAGATCCATTCAAGGGTATGGTCTCTAGAGAGGTCACAAGGTTTTTCTATTTCAAGACCTACTGACCTAGTTTTTGATCGCAGTTGACCCAGTTTCAAACTTGACCTATATATCATCAAGATAAACATTCAGACCAACTTTCATACGGATCTCATGACAAATATGGTCTTTAGAGAGGTCACAACGTTTTTACATTATTTGACCTACTGACCTACTTTCTGATGGCACGTGATCCACTTTCAAATTTGACCTAGATATCATCAAGATGAACATTCAGACCAACTTTCATACAGATCCCATGAAAAATATGGCCTCTAGAGAGGTCACAATGTTTTTCTATTATTTGACCTACTGTCCTTGTTTTTGAGGCACGTGACCCACTTTCGAACTTGACCTAGATATCATCAAGATGAACATTCTGACTAATTTTCATGAAGATCTCATGAAATGTATGGCCTCTAGAGAGGTCACAAGGTTTTTCTATTTTTAGACCTACTGGCCTAGTTTTTGACCAAACTTGACCCAGTTTCGAACTTGACCTAGATATCATCAAGTTGAACATTCAGACCAACATTCGTACATATCCCTTGAAAATTTTGGCCTTTAGAGAGGTCACAAGGTTTTTCTATTATTAGACCTACTGACCTAGTTTTTGATGGCACGTAACCCAGTTTCGAACTTGATCTAGATATCATCAAGGTGAACGTTCTGACCAATTTTCATGAAGATTTTATGAAATATATGGCCTCTAGAGAGGTCACAAGGTTTTTCTATTTTTAGACCTACTGACCTAGTTTTTGAGGCATGTGACCCAGTTTCAAACTTGACCTAGATATCATCAAGATGAACATTCTGACCAATTTTCATGAAGATCTTATGAAATATATGGCCTCTAGAGAGGTCACAAGGTTTTTCTATTTTTAGACCTACTGACCTAGTTTTTAGGGCACGTGACCCAGTTTCGAACTTGACCTAGATATCATCAAGGTGAACATTCTGACCAACTTTCATAAAGATCCCATGAAAAATGTGACCTCTAGAGTGGTCACAAACAAAAGTTTACGGCCTGACGCACGCACGGACGGACAACGGACGACGGACACCGCGCGATCACAAAAGCTCACCTTGTCACTTTGTGACAGGTGAGCTAAAAAAGGTTATCAACTTTGTATGTGGATATGTGCACTCGTTTTTTCGCGGACAATATTGCGCTCTTAAAGTCGCGCAATATTACCGCTGCAGAACTCGTGCATATATCCACATACAAAGTTAATAACCTATAATGATCATATCAACGTGATAATGACACTCTGTATGACTCTGTATAATGCCAAACTCTCAGACAGCACAGTATGATTTTAATATATTATTTTATAAGTAAAGCATCTGCGGATCCAGGAATTTTGGTTAGAGGGACACCAACATTAAAGAGGGGGTCACCCATTTCAGGAGGGTGGGGGTGGGGGGGGGGGTGGGAAGGGGGGGGGGGTGAGTAGAGGTAGGGTAGCGTCACCCCGTGTTTAAAGCCCGACTTTCTTGAAAAATGTAAGAATAAAAGGGGGGAAAAAAAACCCCACAATGTCCTCTGCCGGGGCTCGGGTTCCGTGCATTTAAAAAAAGGAGTTTACCCAAACGGCAAACAGGAAACGTCTTCATTATGATATCTTTTTTAAAAATTGTCTGATACTTCAGAAAAAATTTTTCCCGTTTCCCTTTGTACCTTTTTTATGTTTATAATCAAAACGAAATTTGTCGTTTTAAAAGTGCCCGACAGCAAAAAGATTGATTTTATTTGGATTTTTAAAAAATAAAATGTTCCCCCAAAATTGATAATCGCCCCGTAATTATTTATTTTTAAGTAAAATAAATGTCATCCCATGGGGCCTCCACCCAGATTTTAGTATTTGATGCCGAGTTGTTGACAGAGTAGATGAAAAAGAATGAATTTTGGGCCTTTCGTGATATCCATTTTCGGACGTTTCAAACTTCATTCATACGACAAAAAGGCCCACCCCGGTTTAAAATCGATACCGCCGGGGGACACAAACTTCCCGTAGAATTTAAAAGTTTGAACAAAATCTCAAAGTTTTCAAAATCGGGTTTTTAAACTTCATACTTCCAGGTTCAGTTAATTGTTTTTGGGTTAAAAATTTCTTTAGCCTTTACAAAACTTCAAAATTTTTATACAATTGATGTGTTTCGCTTAAAAATTTTGCTTTTATATAAAATGGATAACCCAAAAAACCCTTAATAAGCTAAAATTTTAAAACTAAGTTTTTTATTTCGCCATAGTAATAAAGAAAAAGTCTTGGGCTTACGTGATTTCGGGAAAAAAACTTTAGTCCCAACGTGTGATTTAAAAAAAATTAACGATAGGGGTGACTTTTTCCCCAAAAATGTATATGAGAGGTTAAAGGGGAAGGCGAAGTTTGAAATCTCAAACCCCTCTATTATATAGATCTAGCTTCATTTACAAATGTAGGGGAAAATTAGTTTCTTATTAGTTTTTTGGGTTTAAAAAAAATAGCTAAAATTATACAATAAAAAATTTTTACCCAAAAATTTTTTTGCCGGTGACTTCAAAAAATAAAAAAGACCCTTGTAAAAAATTAAAAAAGTTTAGTTACCTTTCCTCGGCCAAAAAGCCAGAAATAAAAAATAATTTTGAAAATGTCTGTATTTAAAGAAAAATAAAAGGATTTTTTACTTTTGGTTTTTAAAATTTTTAAAATATCCCCTTAAAAAAAATTTATTTTAAATTCAGATATGTAAAATTTTAAATTGTTTTAGTCCATTTTTCCAAATTTCCCAATTGTTATTTGTTTGGAAATTACCTTTATCATATATCATTTTTTTCCCTTTTTGGGCAAAACAAAAAAATTAGTGTAACATGTATATTGTCTGGGGGATTACCGGAAAGCAGCTACGATAACGTAATGGTGAGGTATATCTCAATGACATTTTTTTTTTCAGTTTGACTGAAGCTCACAAAACAGCGATTAGAGTGTTGCGAAAAATGAAATATTTTGTTGCAAGACAAAAATTTCCAGGTAAAATTACTGTTTAATTTAATGATTAATTTTTTAAGTGAAGGGGGGATCTGCAAATGTGTTTTTCATTTTTCCCAAAAACGCCCTTTTACCCCGAGGGCCCGGGAGAAACAGAATGATAAACTTTCTGCTGTTGTTTTAAAAAAATTACAGAAATATATATACCATTCTTCGAGATCAGCACTGTCACAGAATTTCTAAATTTTCTTTGTTTTGCTTTTTGTCTAAATTATAACATTAGTTTCTACAGCAACACGATGCATTAAGAATAATAAGTAGTTTTATTTCATTATTGCAAAATTCTGCAGAAATGTAGGACAGATGCTGTAACAGAACATGTTAATTAAATCGAAAGGACATAAAATACTCTCAGATTAGGCTTGTCTGCAGTTGTCACGATAGAAAGCTTGCGTTAAGAACTTGAAGTTCTTCAAGTAATCAACTTATCAGACTTACTGATTGCAGACGTGCATAATAAGACCATGTCTACATAAATTATCTTTTTTTCTGACATTGCTTTCATTTACATTGCATATTGTGGGGCCTGATCCTGCGCAATGAATTTTATTTGTATCTGTCTGTTTTAAATTTTACATAAAAATTGATCCCAATTTAAATTCAAAAAAAGTCGTCCCCATTTGTAAGTGTGCATGAAAAAACTAAGTATTTTACGCGGGAAAAAATTTTAAATATAGTATTTTCGGGGCATCCGTTATTAAAATTTATTTCAAACGGTTGTCAGTATCGTTTGTTTTTTTAAATGATTTCCTTTCTTTCTTTTTTTAAAATATGATTAAAAACTTCAAATCGATTTTCCCAAACTTTGAGGCTTATACCCAACGAAAAAAGTTTATGCCCCACCTATTTTACACAAAAAAAAGATAAAAAGTTAAATTTGACAAATTTTTTTATTATTGTATGTGTCATGTAAAATCATTTTCCTCTACCCACCAAAGTTTTTATTGCCAGGCATCTCTAAAAGATATTTCCCAATGAAGATTGTGTTATTTGTCGATACTTACATTGAGTGATACAGTTTTTAGTTTGTCTTTTCCTTTATGCCCCTAGCAACCCCGGGGAAGCCTTATGATGTTCGGGGATGTTTTAGAACAATTTTTCACGGGTCATCTAAATTTGATGGTCAGAAAAAAAGGGAATTAAAAACGGCGGAAAGTTTCCCAAATTAAAAATGGGGAATAGTTGGGAAAATTTACAGTTTTCATAAATGATCAATAAAGTTCATGAAGAAGCATTTTTTTAAAGGGAAAAAAGGGGTGGGAAAAAGGGTTTTCCCGGGAACCCTATATTTAATCAGTTTTTTGGGATTAATGCAGTGCAAAATTCGAATCTATCTTAGTCAGTATGTGGATTTAATCATGTTTTTTCCCATATTTCTTATTGCTGTGTATTAATTAGATATGTTTAAAACAGTTAGAAAAGCTAATTATTTTATTAAATATCCCTTTTTAAAACCCAAAAACGATTGAAAAAATTTAATGGGAATTTTAGTTTTAAATGAAAAATGCAACAAAAATTTATTTTAAAAAATAAATTTGGGTTTAAATTTTTGGGGAAAACCCCGGAAATTTTCCCCATTCCAAGAGTCACAAAGAGCGAAAAAGGGAAAACTTTTCGTGCCAGGGGATGAAAAATAGAATGTCAGGTTCGTGTTTTTTTTTTTCCCCTTTTTTTTTTTTTAATTACCCACATGACAGGACCTTGTTGGGGAATTAGTTACGTTTTTTTAAAGTTTACCCGAAAAAACCGTTTACAATTTTCGGGTTTGAAATTTGGGTTTCATAAAAAATTTTGATTTCCCTGGGGCGTTGTAATTTTATTGCAGGGGAACATGCAAAGTTGTGGGGGGAAATGGCTTAGCTTATCCCCCGATAGTTAGTTGAAATTTTGTTTTAAAAGGCGGTTAAATAATAGAAAACAAGCAAAAACCAAAATTTACTACTGGGGGTCTGTGTTTTAAAAATGTTTTAAACAAGTACATGTGTTTGAAAAATGTTCCCAAAAAGAATTTTTTCAATATAAAAAATTTAATAATATGAATTTTTTAAAAGGTGCAAAATTTGAAAAATTTGATATTTTTGAAAATTTAACCAGGAAAAACTATATTAGTTTTAGAAAATTTAGCCCGTACCCGGTATAAAAGATGTTCCCCTTTTAAAAATTTTGTCTGCACATTTTTTATATTTTTAAATTTCCCTTTTTGGTTCCATAAATCAAACTAAAAAAAACCTTTTAATATTTTTCCTATGAGAGAAAACATGTGGCCTATTTTTGTAGATGGCAGGTTCTGTAAAATAAACTTTTAATTAAATGGCATGCCTCCCATTTCGGGTTTAATAAAAATGGACCAAAAGATTGCCCAAAGTGTTGTTTTGCTGCCCCAAACTAGTAAAAAAAAGTGATTATCAATCAAGATTCCGTGAGGATAAAGTTTAATTTACACCCAAAAAGAACTGGGGAAAAATACAAAGAATGTCATAGCGCCAAATGGGGACGAAGTGAAATATAACGAAGGAGGGGAAAAAGGAAGTGACTTTACAAAGGGACCCTTTTCCGCCCGAATAAAATAAAATAAAAAAAAAACCCCCCAATTTTAATATAGCCCCCGGGGAGTTGACAATGTATCACATTCCCGCCCCTTTAGGCCGGAGTATGACAAAAGCGCATGCGTAAACCTTGACCCCTTAATCTTTTGAAATCATGCTAAATTAAAAAAGGTTTTTAAAAACTTCACATCAATCAACCAACACCCATAATGCTTTTTAATTTAATAAAAAATTTAAACCACTTTTTTATGGACAAAGTGTAGCTTGAATTATACAAATATTTTATATTCAAATTTTTATATACATGATTTATGAAAAAACCGTCTCAATACAATGTATAAAGAAGTAGATTTACGGAATGTTTCTTCATCTTAACACATCATACATTTGGTGACCCAAATCACATACTAAAACAAGTAATGTAAAGGGGGGATATATATAAATTTCTTTTTGTTTGCTTTTTGTTTATTAACACAGGGCCTGACACTTTTTTAATTCTCCGCTGAATTTGTTAATTACCCCCCCCCCCCCCTTCATAAACATGAGAAATTAGAAAAAAAAAAAAAATTAAAATTTTTTGGGAATAACTCATTAAAAAACTTTTTTCAGTTTTACAAAAAAAAAAGAAATATGTATTTATGATATTTAATATGTAATATACAAATGTTTTTAGTTCAAAAATTTTTTTCCCCCAAAAATACTGTACAATAATATGTTTTAAAAATGTATTCCCCCCCCCCCCCCTTTTTTAAAAATTTTGATGATACTGAATAAAGGTCCCGCAAAAGTTTTAATTTTCTTTTTTTAGAACGGGAAATTTTTAATTTCAAATTACTTTCCGATACAGGGGAAAGCTATTTGAAACTTTCGTTAGTATTCATACGCCAGTCGCTCATTGTTTTGTCAATAATTATTTTCAATTCTAACATAGCTTGATTTGATTGCCAGTTAAACAAAGAAGAAAGTGAAGCTCTGTGTATTCTGCAATAAACAACGGTTGACGTGCAGACCTATTAAAATTTATGCGTAAAATCCCAAAGGGACCCCCGGTTCTTTACTTCTTCCGGGCTTTTTTAAAAATTTTTTTGCCCGGAAAAAATTTTTTTTAACCAAAATATTTTTTGAACTGCAAGTTTTTAAAATTATAAAGCCTCCTTTTGGTTTAAAATTCCAATTTTTAAAATCCCCCCGGGGTTTTATTTTTAAATTTTTATTTTTAAACCCCCCCCCCCCCCCCCCCCCCCCTCCCCCCCCCCCCCCCCCCCCCCCCCCCCTCCCCAATTTTTTGTTAAAAACGAGGGGACTTTTGGGTTTTCCCGGGGACATCAATGCGCCCCATTTCTGTTTTTTTGGGTTTTTGTTTTTAAATTGTTGCATTTTTTTTTTTTCAAGTTTTTCCATATACGTAAATTTTTTTTTGTTGGGCTTTTTCAGTCTTTCTGTCCGAAACGTTTTCACAATTAAAAAAAAATGGGGGAACCCCGATTTTTTTTTGTAATGTGTAAAATATGAAATTAATGAGTTAATATTGATTTAAATTTGTTCCGGGGGGGAGAAAAGTAAAATATAACATTTGGCTCCCCCCATTTTTGGGGGTTTTTTCCTTGAAATTTTTTTCCCTTTTTGTAAAAATTCTTTCCCTGAAAAATTCGTCCCATTTGAACATCGACATCGTCGGGTGCATTGTATATATATATATTTGATTTTTACCACTTTTAAACCCAAATATTTAAAATCCCGTCGACACTGGGGGTTTTTTCCCTATACCAAATTTAGTTAAATGTCAAAATTGCAAATTTCATTTGGGTTGCTCCCTTTTCCCCAAATTTGTTATGTCGTTTTGGGCCAAGTCCGGCAAAGTCCGTTTATTTTGCTTTATTATTTTAATATGTGCTATCAAGTGAAGTTTTGTGATTGATTAAAAACTTGGGGTAATGCGGGTTTTTTAAAAAAAACTATGACATTTTTTGTAATGTTCGGAGTCATTTTTAAAAATTATTTTCCAAAAAAAATTTTCATCAAAATGACTACCAAAATGTTTCCAGCTAAAATTAATTGAACTGGTTTTATGGGATCATGGTTTTCATTTAAATTTTTGAAATTTTGTTTTTAAAACAAATGAAAAGAAGGGGAGGGGAAAGGGGGGATGGGGTGTAGTGTTTGCACTTTTTGATTCAATCAAATCGATTTGGGTTTATATTTTTTTTAGTGGTTTTTACTCCCTCACAAAATTTAAAACATAATGAAAAATTTATGGTTATGATAAAAAACGTTGTGGCTACTTTAGAAATTTGCTGATTTTGCAGACTGATACAAAACTGTTTTCCCTGTGCAGTTTTAAAAGTTTTTAAAAGGTTTTTCGATCTGTATAACTATGATTACAGAACCTGATAAAATGGACCCATTATCCTAAACACGGTCTAAATATTTGTTGTTTTTCATATTTATTGATGCAGTGTCCAGCAGCAGTTGCAAGGCCAGCACGATATTCAGTTTAACTAAATTATTTGAGAGATGTGAAATACTTGCGTGAAATGAAAAATGGATACAAAGGAATGATGTCAACATTATTTGACACCATAATAGCCATAAAATAGTATCATAAAAAGTCATAATGGGACATAACTAAACAACAGTAAGACATGAAACTCCGGCTTATTTGCACATAACTACCTGACGTTGTTTTGGTTAACCATGTTTCATTTGAATTTTAAAATGGAAAAATGAAAAAATTTTGGTGTAAATTTTTTCGATTTTAATCACACGTATAGGGACTACACAAGAGTACGCAGGGAAAGTACGAAGGGGCCTTTGAGAACATTTAAGGGATTTAAAAATATGGTGATTTTTTGCCCCAAATTTTTAAAGTGGGGGCAAATTTTTTCCCCATTAAATTTTTGGGGGATGTGAGAACTTTATGGGGGGGATTTTGTGCATAATTTTTTAAATTGCCCCTTTAGGGATTTTTACCTAACATTTATTTTATTTGTCTTTGTTTAGTTATTGGCGGATTGGGGGGAAAGATTTAAAAAGCAGCTTTCAAAAATAAAATTTTTAGCGCTGTCCCTTTATCTTTTTAAAAATTAAACTTAAAATGTGCGATACGGTTTTCATGTACTTTACCAAAGTTATTATTTCAAAATTTAAAAATGTATATATTTTTTGGGTATTTGTTGTTTGTTCTTGGCCCCATTGATCTCTTTTGCACCTAGCCAAGCAAAAAAAAAGGGAAATGTTTATATTTTTATATTTCTTGTTTTAAAATTATAAAGTGAGGTTTTGAATTTCTCCAAAAAAGGGAACATTTTTAAAGGTCATAATAAACCCAACACATTTAAAGCTTTGTGATAGTTGTTTTTCTTGTAAAATTAAGTCAATGTTTCGAAGAGAGTTTAATGCCTTAGACACTTTTTGAATGATACACTAACCTGTAGATTGATTGGATATTTGAATATGCTGATTTGCATTTTTTTTATTTTTCAAAATGTGAGTTTTAAAAATTTTGTAAAAACCAGGGGTGTAAATGAAGTTTTTAAAATTTTCTTTTTCCCCAAAGTTGGGCCCAAAATGCCTTGCCATTTCGGGCCCACCTTAACGTTTCCTTTTTGGGTTTTCATTAAAAAGATGATAAACACTGAGGTTTTTAAAGCCTAAAAAGTTGACGGGACCTTCCGGAACGGGTTGTTTAGGTCGTTTTTAGGTTCGGGGGAAAAATCTTAGGCTGAAGAAGCTTTTCTAGAAAGCTTTATTAAAGGCGGGGGTTTCCCAAACCGGGTTTCCCCCTGTTCCGTTAGGACACGGGGGGTCTTACTAATTCACGGGCTCCGGAACTTTTCGCCGTATTAAAAATTCAAAACCCCTAAAAAAACAAACACTGCCCTTTTAAAAGAGTATGTTTCTAGACTTTTCTACGTAAAAAACAAAATTTTAAAAAAAAAAAACTTTGTTTTTAAAGTTATTTTTAAAATTGTAAAGCCTGAAAAGAAAGTGAGTCTTTGTTTTTAAAGACAGAAATTTTATTTAATAGGCATAAAATATTTAAATTAACAAAAACAAATTATACTGTATTAAAGAACGAAGTAAAAACATGCTTGACGAAAAATTTAAAATTAAAATATTGATTTGAAATTCATAATTTATGAAATTAATGTTTTTAAATGAATATAAAACTGATTTTTAATTCTGATTTATGAAAATCAAAAATTCGAAGTGTGTCTCTTAATTAAATTGACTACACTACTGTACTTGGACATCGATTTCTCTGAGAAAATGAAGCTTCATCAGTGTAATTGGCATTATGACATTGTTCTGACTGTAAATCTATACTTTATCTAAATGGAAATATTTGCAAAATTTTTGAGGTTTTGCTTGCAAGTTTTTTGTTGTACGTGTACGTGTTTCAAATTTCAAAACAAAATTTTGAAGAACGTGTCAAAAACTTTTACCCCTTTGTTTTTATTTTCCCCTCTTACATTTTTTTGACAGTTCTAATGAAAAATTGGACAATATTTTCAGATTGTTTTATTTTAACCCTTTAACCCAACCCAGTCGAAAATTAAGTAAACCCCCATATGCAGAAATACATTTTAGAAAGGTATAAAAATTTTTAAAAATTCAGGTAATGTATATTATTTATAACCCGTTTAGTAAAAATTGAACCCCGGGAATTTTTTTTTCAATATCAACGTTTTATATTTCCTAAAAGGTGTGAGACCCCAAAATTAATGGTGCCGTGCCCGAAATTTTCATTAACGTGGGTTACTTTGGAATTTACTCTGAAAAACCAAAAAAGACTTGTAAAAGCAAAAAAAAAATAATTATTTTTCCCAATTGGAGAAATTACACTCGTTTTTTCCCCTCCCCCAATTTGACCCCAAAATCGCAATTGCAAACCCCTTGTATATTTTTCGATATAATGTGATGTTTAAACTACTATTGGACCCCTGTAAAAAATAGTATTGATGTCAAAAATTAAGGGTACTTTTCTACCCATTAAAAGAGTGTAAGTTTGTAACCCCACGGGATTGCACTACTTTTTTTAAAAAACCCGAGCAATTTAATATGATTTTTTAAAGGGGGTTTGGGCCTGATTGCAATTTCAGACTCATGGTTTTTTACGAAAAGTTGCTTTCTTTTTTTTGTTTAAATTTAAACTTTGGGAATTTTTAAACATACCCCCCCCAAATTTTTTTTATTCAAATTGGTCATATTTTTTTGGTAGATATAAAAAAAAGGGAAAACAAGATTGGGGTGGGGGAAAAAAGTTGTTGACTTTAAAAACGTCAACGACTTATTTTTTTTAAGCAATTTTGTTTCCTTTAAGGAAAAATGTAAAATTTAAAATTTTTAAAAACTTTTAAAATAACATCATATTGACAAGTTTAGGGGGTGTTGTAGTAAATAGCATTTTTTCCCAAAACATTTCTTCGTCTGTACATTTGGAAATTTTCCAAATCGGGGGTTAGGGTTTTGTTTTTGCCGAAAAAAAACACATTAAAGGTTTTTTTTTTCCCCAAAAATTATGAATATGTTTTTTTTTCCTGTCGGAAACTTTGTATTTCAAAATTTAAAATGTTTAAAATTGTTTGTGTTGTCTTCATTGTAACTATTTTCTTTGGAAAATGTTTCCCACTGTTGTAAAAATAAAAAAGGGTTAAAATGGGGTGAAAAATACGGGGACATCATGAAAAAACGCTGTTTCATGATCAAAAATTGAAAAAAAGTGCCCCCCTTAAAATTGAAAAAATCATTTTAAAATGTCAAATTTCGTAATAGTCTATGAAATTTTTTCCCCCCTTTTTTGTAGCCCCACAAAAAAACTTATAAAAAAAGTGGCATTATTATTTTGGGGAGAAATTTTTTACTAACTTTTGGAATGGTTTAAATTTGTTGTTGTCTGAATACAAAAAGGAAAAAAAAATCCCCCGTATTTTTTAAAAATTGTTTACAGAATTTCAAAAAATGATATGCTTACTAACTGTTGTGGGCCTTTTCGTGTTTTGGACAAAGTTGAACTTAGGAAATAAGGTGTTTCACAAACTTTTCATTTTAAGAAAAAATTCCCACTTAGACTATTTAAATTGTTTGTGAATCAGAGTCAAAGTTTTTTTTCTTCAGTTGGAAAAAATGACTTTTTTTTTAAAACGTTCCCCAAGTTTATTTTTGGGAAAAAAATTGTGGTTTGAAAGTTCATACTTATGGAAAATTCAGGAAATTAAAAAATTTTGAACTTTAGGGAATCAGGCCCCTGATAAACACTTTCATGTAGAGAATACTAGGTAACTGTCTTATAAATTTTACTTTAAGTCGAAGAAAATTTAAAAGTGTAGGATTTTAGTTGAGACTACTCCTTCGTAGAGAAGCCTAATAGAATTAAATTTATAAGGAAAGAAAAATATTGTTCTATTTATCATACCGTTTGATTTAAATCAGTTTTAATTAAACTTACCCATCAGCTAGGTACATGTCTTCCTTAATCAATAGTTTGAACATTAATACGCCACTGTAGTCACCAATTACACAACCCCAAAATGTATTTTGCAATTTTGAATATAAATAACTCTTTTTCAATTCCCAACACTATAAAAGGGAAAAGGGGAAAATTTATTTAGGATTACCTTTGTTTCTTTCCCTACTTCTGTGTAAAGTTACCGGTTTTTTTAAATAAACAGGCCCTGAGCAAGGGGGACCCTTCTACGACGATCTGATTTCCAGATGCAACATTTATTGATTTAATTGCAAAAATCTCAAATCCTGCACAAACGCTGTGGATGAGACAGTTTCCGTTTCGTTAAGCGATTCCTTTATATGAGCTTTCTGTGGTATTTACGTAACTGAATAAAATTCGCTGCATAAATAAGTTTAAATCTTGTTCTCAAAACGAAGATGGCTACGTGAGCTGCAAGTAAATGGTAACAAATTTCTTATTTGTTATGATTTTCTGTTGTGATCTGTTCCAAATACATGTAAGTCAAGTATGTTTTCTGGTGATATACTTCTACCTTAACGGGTACTAACCACGTTTCCAAATGTTTACCCAAATTTATATCGCGTAGAGATATGATTTGCCGCTCGCCACAAAATAATGTGAAACGAACTAGCCCATACCAATTTCCCGCAGTGATACAGGAGTTCCCCAGCCAAAAAACGTCGCAAAACAGTTATTGCTAATCCCCCGTCACAATTAAAGGGGCGGAAAATACGTCTGGCCCCGGATAAAAAAAGTAGTAATTCCCTACGACCCGTAAATTGGGAAAAAACCTGGACGTCCTTAAAGTAGTTTAAACCGTAAACAATTCGTAAGGTCAGGTACGGGTCAATTTCGAGTTATTTCGTTTTTAAACCGTATTTGACGTAGCTATTTGCGCCGTATGTGTGGGGCTGTGGTATTAACAAAATTGGGACAAAATTTAAAAAAAAACCTTTAAAAAAAACCGGAAATTAACCAGTTGTCTAATTGAAACAGATCAAAAATTAAAAATTTTATTTAAAATTGATCAAAATTGGTTCAAAATGGGATCTTAAAAAGGGCGTGTTAAAATCTTTTAACAATGTTTTTTCTTGAAAAAATGAAACGTAACTTCAACAGGGAAAAGATTTTACAGACCCTTTTTACAATGTGGACCTAGTGTTAAAAAGAAAACCCCATCTCTGTCCCCCCCAAAAAATGGAAAATTTATGTCAGAGTGTTAAATAGTAAAATTTTTAAATTTTTT
Organism: Mercenaria mercenaria; assembly: GCF_021730395.1. Lineage (NCBI taxonomy): Eukaryota > Metazoa > Mollusca > Bivalvia > Venerida > Veneridae > Mercenaria > Mercenaria mercenaria. The sequence goes on along the minus strand of NC_069364.1, from coordinate 93,145,898 downwards.
AAAATTTATACATCTTTGTATCTGACCCGGTTCAATACTTATTATGTGTTGTTATATTTTCTGGTCCCTTGGGGATAAAGAATCCTTCCGTTTTTTTAAAGATAGGAAAATTTCCCCTTATGTTTAAATCGAGTTTGCTACTTTTTTTGCTTAGTTTCATTTTGTTTTTCGATGGATTTTTTTATATCTTAAATCATATTAAAGAGGTATTTTTTTTCGCAAGAGGTACTAGCTATTTGTGGCAGAATATGGGCCCCTTTTCTGTCGGGTATTTTTCAAAAAATTTATTTATAAGGCCAAGCTTTTTTAAAAAAGGGTCATTTTTTTCAGGGCGAAAGTTTTTCTAGAAAATTATTTTAATGGTTTTTATTTTTTATAATAAATGTTAAAGCACCTTTCGATGTGTCAGTCTTTGGGTCTAACTGAATCTTTGTATGATGCAATGGTTATGTTTAACAAAATGGCATTTTATAAATTTAAATGTTCAAGGACCCAGTGACTTTAAAAATGCAAAACGATTTTTTTGCTTAACTTTTTGATAACGGCTTGACATATGATTAGGGAATGAATGAACCCTGGTTTTTTGAGTTTCTTATGGGAAAATTTTAAAACCTTTTAAAAGTATACCCTTCTTTATTTTTAGGGTTTTTGAGTCCCAAAGGTTTATGGGGGCTGTCTGTTGTTATCAGGGAAAAATACTGTTCACTCATTTTTTGCTGAATCCGTTAACGGTTTTTATATTAACAAATGTTCTTCAGAGTTTTTTTTTTGGGGGGAAAAGGGTTTCTCCACACAATAGGCTTTTTGTTAATTTTTGTAGAAAACAAGATGTTAACGACTATGAGAACTTTTTTTTTGAAGTTGTGATTTCCCCAATTTTCGGGCGCATGTTGACAGAATTATTCGAATTTGTAGGCCGCAGGGCATGCAAATAACAGAGAAAAACTATTAAAACACGTCATGAAGAATTTTTTTAAAATGAAAATTTTTATATTATAAAAATTTATCTTGGGATATATCTATTGCTGTATGTGCCCTTTTGGTCAATATTGATGCATCTTTTGTTTTTTATTTTGTACAAGCGTTTTGTTTTAGGGATGTTTCTGTTTGTTTTAAATTTTTCCCGTTGTTTAAAATAGGAGTTGAATAAATGTGCGTGTTTTTGTGTTTGCATTTTTGTGTGCAATTTTTTCTTAGGGGTAGGGGGCCCTAAATTTTTTTTTGTATGTTTTTTTTTTTCAATGACCCTTTTTCACTTTTTTCTTTTAAATAAAAAAAAGTCATGATGTAAATTTTTTAACAAAAGGGTTTTTGAATAAATTTAGAAAATAAGTTTAAAGGTTTTTAAACATCAAATGGTGTTTTCATGGACTATGCAGTTTTATAAATTTTAATTTGTACAAAAAAAATGAGCTCAGCGTGGGAGTACGGATCAGAATTATTTTTTATTTTTTATTCCATCATGATACTATAGTGATATGATCATTGTCTTTAAAGTTGATAAAAATAGTTTGATTATTTTTGTCCAGAGAGTATGTCGGTAACATTTAATTTGGTACGGAAAGTCCTTGATAAAAATTTAAAAATTTTTTGAAAATCTTTCGGTATGTATACGGTTCCTTTAGTGAAAAATCAATTAAAAATTTAAAAATTTTTTTCAGAAATGTTTTTTTTTACCGTTTTTAAAAAGTTTAAAAAGCAACTATTAAAAACGGGTTTTAAAAATTTTGTAGAGAATTTTTTTTCAGGGCACAAAAAATATGTCTCCCGGAAATCTGCCCTTAAGCACAGGATATTTCTTTTTTTTTCTTTTGGGATACTTCCCCTTTTTTCCCGAGAAAAACTGCTAACCCTAAAGAAGGAAGATATTTATTACTTTTGGACACTTGAAAATTTAAAGTAAATGAGAAAATACACTCTCTAATAGAAAACAAAGGGAAAAATATCCAACGGGGGAAAAACCCGTTTTAAAACACGCAGCCTCCCCCAAAAACCCCACGAACAACCTCGCACAACAAGAAAAAGAAACCCCCAAAGGCAAAAAAAACAAATTAGGAAAACCGTGGGGCACCGCCTTGGAAAAGGTCAGTGGCAAAAAACCCCCATGGGGAGTTTAAAACCCGGGTTTTTGGTGCACCAACCCCACTTTTACCCCCCCTTTTTCCAAAGTTTCAAGACAGTGTAAATAAAAATAATCCCCCCCAGGTGAAATCCTAACACACGGGAAAGGGAACGAAGGTTTTTTATTTAAAAAAACAAAAATGCCATTTTAAAAATAAAATAAAAAGGGAAATCTTAAGAATAAAACGCATTGTATTTTAAAGCCCTTTTCAGAAAACAGAGCAACAAGGGAAAAAACCCTTAAGGGCCCCACGAAAACAGGCCCGGGAAAACGGAAAAACAAAATAGCTCAGTCTTGGGGGGGATTTAAGAAATACTCCCCCACCTGATCCGGGCAGACACAATCAAAAAAGGAAAACGTAGCGTCCAAATGTAAAAGGGTTGAAAACCAAAAATGCGGGTTTTTGTCTCAAAAAAAGTTGGGGGGCATTTCCTTTTTTCATAAAACGTTTAATTTTCTTTACTAAATACAAAAGGAAAATTGCCCTGACCAAAAACTTAAAGAAGTTTGTAAACCACATTTCCCCCTAAAAAAACGGGTTTTTATTACCCTTTCCCCCAGAAGTGATTTTAAATTGTATTTTTTTTAAAAAACCCAAAATTTAAATTTCGTAGTAAAATTTAAAAAAAAGTATTTACCCTAATTTTTAATTAAAAGGAGCCCTGTTGAAGGGGCTTATTTTTATTGAAATCTTTAAATGGGCTACACCTCTTGCAAATCAAAATTTAAATGAGAAAAAATATACCCCCTAAATGTGCCCGGGGTTCATCTCCATCCAAATGTTGGGGAAAATTTTCAATACTGAGATTAAAAACATCCCTCTTGTCATAAAATTTTTGGGATGGGATGAAAATTTTCGTAAATAGAGGTGTAAATCTGGGAAAAAAAGTAGTATTTTCTGATTTTTTAGTTTTTTTTTAATGGCCAAAGGGGGGGGGGGGGCGTGAAAATATATGTTCCACTAACTGATCAAAAAAAAGGAATGTCCATATTAAGTATATATCCAGATAGCGTGATGTATTTTAAATGCGTAAAAATTTTTAAAGTTGCTGTGTATCTTGGAAAAGGTCAACATTAAAAAACTTTTTTATAAAAAATATAAAACAGATCTGAAAAAAGGGTGCAAAAGTTTGTTCCCTGGGAAAAACCCCTTTAATTGTCTGGAAAAAATTTCATTCCCCAAACCCGCGTTTAAAATTGTTTAATAAAAAGGGGAAAAGGGGTTTACAAATTCGTCACAGGTCCACCCTAGTAAAATTCTTTTTAATGCAAATAAAAAACTGCTTTATCGAAATTGCAAACGAGGAAAAGTTGATTTTTTTGGCAAAAGTTTTTTTAATAAAAGGGGAGTAAGGGTTTTTCCCAAAAAAGTTAATGGAGTAAAAGTCCTTATTACCGGTGGGAAAAAAAAACGTAAAACCCCGCTAAACCCCCAAAACCCCCCCCCCCCTTTTTTCCCAATTTAAAAATTTTTAATTCAAATTTTTTCCCCCGGGGGCGGAAAAAAACCAAAAAATTTTGGTAAAGTAAAGGTTTGGGATTTTTGAATTCCAAACGAAAACAAAACGTTTAGGAATTACCAATTAAATGGTACTTTCCCGCTATATTGTTAAAATTTTTTTTTAAATTTTTTATTTTATATAAGTTTTGTCCAACCTAAATTCAGTATAAACGGAATCAGTTTTTAATAAAAAAAGAAAAATTTTCCCAACAAATTAAAAAAGGGGGAAATTTTAAAGTTAAAATCGTTTTTTACAGAAAAATATTTTACTTGAGCATTTATATTTCTATAAGTGGAAAATTTCGTTTCTGTGTCAGAATACAAATTTTCGTTCTTTCTAGCTATTTTCTTATTATTAAGCATAGTACAAATAAAAGATGCGTGTCCTCTAACACTTAAAAAATTTTAGATCTTAGGAAGAAAAGTTGGTTTCAAAAACAAGTTTTGATTATATTAGCTCTATTTAGAACAAATGTACCTTTGAGGAATTTACCTCATTTTGCGGGAGTTTAAATTTTTTTGAAACCCTTAAGGGTTTTTCCAAAATACGATAAACATTTTGGGCCCAGAACAAAAATAGCAGTTTTACTTTTTCTAAAACATTTTATCTCTTTAAATTTTAGAGGGGGTGGAAACCATTTAAATACAAAAAATGAATTTTTGCGAATACGCACATTTGTTAAAAAAGATTAATTGTAGACCCCCCCCAAAACCTTTTTTCTTTAAACAAAAAAAGTTGACATTTTTGGGGTCACACCCAAAAAAATTATAGATCATAAAAAGTAAAGCTTTTCTTGCATGAAGCCAAGGTAAATCGAATATTGTTTTTTTTTGGGCGGGCCCGTTTGTTAAGTTGAACCTTAGTGTCCTCTTCTGGGCAGTATTATTCTATTGTTTGGGGGTTTCACCACGTTTTTCAGTTAAAATGGCAGTGGGGGGTATCCAAATTTTTTTCTTGTTTTTTAGAATCCCCAAAAGTAAAACATTTTTTTGATTTAAACAAAAGGGAATTTTGGTCGACAGTACGGGTCAATAAACTAATGTTTGCTCTCAAAAAATGTATCAAATGTTGACCCTTTTCCAAAGCCAAAAGGGTTTTGTTTGCTGCTTCAAAAAAAACCCGCCTCCGCATTTTGGGAAAAAAAACTCCGCGTGTGGATGAAGACTTCATCTGCCCACCCCCTGATTTTAATTTAAAGTTTTTGGAAACCTAGTGGTTTTTATTCTTTCTCGACAGTTAAAGATAAAAAGTCATTTTAAAACCTTTAAAAAAATTTTCTGTAACACAAAAAAAAAACAAAATTTTTTTTTTGTTATTTTTGAAATCTTGCTAAGGGAGCTTTGTTGGGTTTTTTTAAACCCTTTTTTATTTTGTTTCATTTATTTTTTTTATTTCAAAATGTCATTTGTTAAAGGGTTTTCTTTAAAAGCCCAAGGGGTTTTTTGCAACAAGGAAATTTTATTTTATTAGCACCCCAAAAACAAGGGGTTGATCATTGGGTTTAAAAAAACGTTTGATCGCTTTGTGAGCAAAAAAAGGACAAAAAATCCCATAGGAAAAAGCTAATAATTGGCTGCACACAAAAACCAAAAAACATAAAAAAATTGGGGCAATACAAAAAAAACAAAGGGGGAAAAAGCACAGCGGGGAAACGTATTGGCAGCGACAACATCACCACTGGACGTTTTAAAATGGTTAATACACGTTTAAAACCCTCAGGGCTTTTTTCCCGTCCCTGGTTTCCCAAAAATACAGGTCAGAGTATATAAATTTAAAGCCCACAAAGGGGAATCCCTTAAATTTGGTTTTGGTAACTGAATGCTGAAATTTTGCAAAAAAAAGGGACTAAAATGCATTTAGAAAGGGAGAACAACACGGGGATCGTATTAAAAGGGCCCCATTTAAAAACAAATTTAAAAAAGATAAATGACCCCCTTTTTTGACTAGAAGATTAATACAAAACAAAATTTAAATTTTTTGTAGGGCAACAAAACGTTATGTGATGTGGAACTTAGATTTGCATTTCTTTTATTTTTTCAAAGATCAAGGCATTCGTTTTTTTGTTTCCATTACTTTTGTAAGAGATTCACCTGGAGGGGGTTATTTTATTTCACTGTCCCCGTCTTTGAACAGGGTGGGGGTTAAAAGTGAGGTTAGGGCACCAAAAAAACCCGGTTTTTTGCTCCCCAGTGGTGTTTTTGCCATGACCGTTCCAAGGCGGTTTCCCCACTGTTTTTCCTTTGTTTGTTCGGTTTCGTCTTTTGTGTTGGCTTTGGTGCTTTTTGTGTTTTTCGTTTTGTCCTTATTTTTTTTTGGTTTGTGTGTGAGTGGGGTGTGTGTGTGGGTGTGTGTTTTGTGTGGTTTCACGGTTTTGCGTGTGGGGGTTTCGTTTTGGGAGGCTTTGTTTTTGGTTTGGGTTGGGATTCCCTGTTTGATATTTTTCTTTGTTTGTTATTTTGTTACAGTTGAGAGCTCAGATGCTCAGAAATTTAGGCATAATAACGTTAACTCTAGTGGTTAAATTTTAAATTTAAACCCAAAAAACAAGTCGATTGCTACAAAACCCGGTGTTTCATTCCCGATTCCAAAAGGTTAAGGGGGTTGGGAAAATTTAAACCCGGGCGTCCTTGGGCAATCTGTTTATATTTAATGGACTGTCTGCCATCTTCAAATTACAACAATAAGTAAATTTTAAAATCCTACAAAAATATATTTTTTTTAAAGGGAATGAAAAGAAGTTAAAAAAACCCCAATTGTAAAATTTCCATTAATTTTGTAATTAAAAAGTTGAAATCCGTTGATTTATATCTCCAGGAAATAACATTTTGACCAATAACAAGAAATTTCGTGACAACGAAATAATATGTTTTCATAGCAGATGAAGTAATAGCAAATTGATAATTATTAAAATATGCCATTTATTGTTGCCACTTTCAAGCCTAATGTAATTTCGCTATTATATTATCTTACTAAATTTTATTTTATTCAGTCTGTTCTCTCCAAACTGAATTATCTGAATACAGAGATTTATTGAAAAAGACATTTCACATGGAATGCAGACAATGAGAAATATTAGTTTCGTAAAACGTACATTGAACTACCAAAAAAAAAAACATATTTTTAAAAACTGTTGCATTTACCGTGTCTCCAAGCGGAGTTAAAAATAGTTTGCAGTTGACAAAATATACAATTCATGGAATCCCTGGATTCACATGTAGTTACTGAACCAATTGAGAAACATAACTAGGTAGTTTACGTGATATAAACTGCTAAACACACTGCTATTACAGGTTCATTATGTATATAAAGCATTTTAAAAAGGATTCACCTCATGATGTTTGTTGAAATAAAAAAGGCGAAAGTTGTAAGAATCACAATATCACTAATGCAAATGTTGTAGATAGAACCAAAATTGCGTGCCTTACCAGAATGGTATGCCTTTTCATGGACAGACATACTGGTCTATGTTATGGTGGCTAAAACACTACACGATCAATATATTTACTGATATTGGATCATTTGAACAATTTCCGCCAGTTTCTGTATTAACATTTGAGAAGAAATCATCACAGATGATCATCTTTCGGCATATCAAGTCCTATAAATCATCACTAGAAAAATTACAGTCTTTTAACCTTATTATAATTACAATATCTTAAATGCAGATATCACGTTTTATTGCGTTTCAGTAGAAAGGCTGAATATAAAAAACGTTTTCATCACAGTACAAAAACGAATATGCGGCAAAGGGCGAAAACTGGGACATCATGTTTTTACCCTCTGTTTTATGTTTCCCTTAAGTATTTGAGAGATCATACTGTTTTACCGTTTGCGCATTGTCTAAACACTTGCTATTGTTTCAAATCGATCTGCAAAACAAAGTTTGAAATGTAACTGGCATTTCATCAACTTCTAGAATGTGTTGTTTGTTCAGGAAATCTTTATTTTCAAATATCATTAAAATAGTTTACAAAACCATAAAATATTTACTTTCACCATACATTAATATAATCATATACACCATATACATGTATTTTGTATCTTAGAAAGAAATACATAATATTTATTTTCTTTTGTAGAACATCGGTGCAATGATAAGAAGGTCTCCGTTTCCTCCGAGAGACTACATACATGATAGGAGGTCATTCATAACAAAAACGAACAATTAGCATCAGTTGAAAACAAATTTTGAAATATCATTCAGTTATTGCTAGTAACAAATATTTCTAAGAATAAAGATTATAATTGAATCAATACCAGCACTTGGTCTAAACCAGGCGGACTATTTTTATTTGTCGGAATGTGAATTACAGTTAAACATAGGAGGGTCTCTTTGACTTCTGTTTTTAAGTACCGAATGAGTATAATGATAAGGTCTTATTCTAATCCCGAAGCTTCAATAATTTTAAATGTGTTTTATCGGTGCTTTCACGGGGATACATACCAATATTTGTTAATAAATCTTCCGTCAGCAAAAGCACATAAATGTTTTTTTTTACTTTGTTTTTTAATTAAAAGAACACAAGATAAAAAAACAAGTCATTAGACAGACTGTTTGGGTAAACTAATTAAAATGTAAAGTTTTTCGAAAAAATATAAGACAGTGTCCAAAAGGTGAAATGTTCAATGAATGATACTATATCAAAATGTTTTTCGACAAGAAACCAAATGCAAATCAATACGTGCTGATATTACAAAAATTACCTACAATCAATATTTTACACCTTACAATTGATATATATTAATGGTATTGTCACATATTAAAAGAGAAATTATGGAAAACCCTTTTATCGAAACAATTTGATAGAACAGTAGATGTCGTGACTATAACAATAAATACCATACTTCAATGCATTCTGACAAATCACATACTTATGAACCTAGAGTTACGTAACATTATCACAAAGAATTATGGATTGGAACGCAACAATTTCTTTTGAAAACTATCAGCAGGTATACTGATTTTTCCGTGACACTCATTCCTTTTTTCATTTAATGGAAACACTTTTACTTAGTAATGATTGCAAAGCATACACTAGGACGATTAAAGAGATTTTATAGTCAGTGGGGACACTAGTTTGAGTGAATGTTAGATTAAATTTCATGCAATCAGCCATAGAATTATGAGAAAAAATATTCCTGTTTTAATACTTTGCAAATGCACAAGCAGAGCTTGCTATCTCGAAATTAAAGAAAAATTAAGTAGCATTCATCAGACACTTTTACATCTCTATTATAGTCAGTACAAGTAGCCCATTAATGTGCTTGACATTTGACAGACAGACAGATATATTAGTATATCGAATGTTTTAAGTTATTGTCTCAAATGTCGAGTCAATAAATAGCACACACCTGGCAAATATATCAAAAATAAAACATAAAGACGATTAATAATATAAAGTTAGTTCTGTAATAGCAAATAGTCTTCTGCTGTGTAGAATTTTACTTACACATATTTTTTTTCAACGCATCATTTTACACTTAGGTAATTCAGCTAATAAAAAATGATAGGTGTGCTTGATTTTTCGCTCACCTGAGCCAAAGGCTCATGGTGAGCTTTTGCGACCGCTCAATGTCCGTCGTCCGTCGTGCGTCGTCCGTCCGTCAACATTTTATACAAAAATCTTCTCCTAGAAAACCACTGGGCCGAATTACACCAAACTTCAAAGGAATGATCCTTGGATAGCCCACTTTCAAAAGTATTCAAAGAATTGAATTCCATGCAGAACTCTGGTTGCCTTGGCAACCGAAAGGAAAAATCTTCTTGTCCAAAATCTCAAGGCGTAGAGCCTTGATATTTGGTATGTGACATCATCTTATGTTCCTCTACCAAGATTATTCAAATTGTGCTCCTGGGTGAAAGAGGCCCCGCCGGGGTGTCACATGTTTACACAGACTTATAAAAGGAAAAACTTTAAAATCTTCTTGTCTAAAATCACAAGACCTAAGCCTTGATATTTTGTATGTAACATTGCCTTGTGGTCCCCTTTTACCATAATGGTTCAAATTATGCCCCTTGGGTGAAAAGAGGCCCTGCCCCGGGGTCTCAAGTTTAAAGAAATAGGAAAAACTTAATTTTAGTCTGTAAACTGCTGGTCCTTCTTTGGATTTAGTTATTTGCAATTCCCTTGTGATTTCAAAATTAAAACAGTTAAGCCGGTGCAAAAGGGCCTGGCCGGGGATTCAAGTTTTCCATTACTGTCTAACACTATAAAGCCGAGTTAATTTTCAACTATTTGAATTTTTTCTTGCTAACCGAGGACCTACTTTAATTTTTTATTAACTTCCATTCTACCAAAATGTTAAGTGTATGTTGGACGGGCCCGTAAAACATGACTTATGACTTCAAAACTCAGTGTTGTTAATTTGCAAGGCCTTGCTGATATCAGTGATTTTCAATGTCTTTGGATTTAAAGTTCAATTTTGCTAGGGTGCTAGGGCCGCGGCAGTGTTTATTGTACAACTTAAACTGCTCATGAACAACTCATCAACCCCGAAGTTCTGCAATTTTCAACGGTTGCATTGGTTTTTCGTTTCTTATCCATGGGATCCATCCTTTACCAATTTTATTACATAGACTTATATAGGAAAAAAATAAAGATCTTCTTGTCTGAAAGTTCAAGGCCTAGGCCTTTGATATTTGGTATGTATCAATGCCTAGTGGATCTCTAACAAGAGTGTTCAAATTATACCCCTGGGGTGAAAAGATCCCCGCCCTGGTTATATGAGTTATATAGGAAAAAATACTCCAAAAATCATCACATCATATTTCCTAGACTGTTTAATTATACTATGACCTTTGATGACACCCCAACTGATTAGGGATACACTTTTTAACTGTGGGCTTACCTACTTGCCTACTGACCTACTTTCTTGTATTTAAGATACAGCCTTGCAATTTTTATGACATGTACAGTTTAGCACAGCAATCTTAAAACTGACTTCCAGTGACCATGAATGTGACCTACTGAACTACATCTTTTGTTTTTTAAGATACAGCCTTGAAATTTGGATGACATGTATAGTTATGCACGCCAATCTTAAAACTGACTTTCAGTGGCCATAAATGTGACCTACTGACCTACTTTCTTAATACTTTAGCATCAATTTCACATTTGAAACATGTAGCTTATATTACTCAGGTGAGCGATCCAGGGTCATCATGTTCCTCCTGTTTTATTTAAAAAATTAAACATAAAAAGATTCTCTGGTCAATTTTAACAATGAGCTTCTATGCAAATATCGCACTTTTAACGACTTGTTCAGCTATAGAATAAAACCCAAAATGTAGATTTTAATTCAATTTTCATAGTTGTAGATTTACCTATTTCCAACGACGTGACAAAAAATATTGTATAGGTCCGTGCGCATAATTTTTCACAGTTCGTCAGATATCTACTGGAGTCCTCACAGTTCCGTTTATTTGGTGCTCTTTTAATCATATTACATCAAAGCCTATGTATTGTCAAAATGAACCTTTAGAAAGACAGCAGCACAGACAGTTTAACACTTATGAGGTAAAAAGTAGATTATCGCGTATAACAGTCAAGAGACATTACTCTACATTTTCTGAAAAAATGACGTTGAATCGTCACTTCCGGTTAATCCAACGTCCAGAAGGGCACACACCAGTAAATAATATTCCCTATCTATTCTATAATATGAAATAAGGCACTGCCTGAATCGGGAATCGATCCAACTTCAACTCATCCCATGACATTTAAAAAGAACTGTCTAATGACGACACGGACCAAATGACACAATTTTCAAGTCGATAGTAAATATCTCATTCGGTATATTGCATGTTACCGTAGAGGGATCGATCCCGATTTTCCCGGTTTTTTGGTAAGAACTCGACTTGCTATAAGAACTGGACAATTTTTTAAAAGAGCTACAAAATATAAAGGGGTTAGAACCCGTTTTCAAGAGAACAAATCTTAAAAACTAAAGAATTTTAAAGAGATAAATAAGAACGAAGAAAGGGTAGGAAAGGGTAATGTATCTTCTAAAAGAGAATTCTCTTATGTACAATCACATCAAAATCAGCTGTGACCTAGAAGTACTACTCATACTAAAATTGAGCCCCACTTCACCAAAAACAACCTCCTCTCCCATTTGTTCTACAAAATGTCAAAAATACATCCACAATGCAATTTAAACAGAACACACTTTAATTTAGACCTCAGTGGCCATGCCAAGTGAAAAATTAGTGTTCAAAAACCTGTCCGCCATTACGCGACTAGACAAGCTCCGATGGTGGTTCCTTTACTACAGTTAGACCAGAACTAAGCCATGTAAAGAATGGTATCATTTTAAAGCATAATAGAGATCCATTTATGTTTGGAATTCATGAATGCAAAAACAAAAAAGAAATAAAAAAGGAACGTACCATGCTTAACTCTATGAATGAGACTTACCGAAACTACAGAACATTTGTAATGTTACCTTCCACTAAATAGGGGCAGTTTTTGTATTACGAATACCGAACATTAACAACAGCAACAACAATAATGTATTGCAATTCCCATTAAATGTAATTTAAACATAGCATGCACAAATACATGATATATCAATCTCAATCTGTTGACAAAAAAACACATTAAAAGCTATTATCAATATGCACTGTGCGTTTATTAAATTCAAATTTTAATATTTACATAGGCATGAAGGCGTACTACTATTCTTGAATTCTCACTTTTCATTAAGTTAATAAATATTTCAATAGTTGGCCAAGACTGACAAAATCTTTTCAGATATTTACATCTAATTTCTCTGTAATATTGACATGTCATTAGAAAATGGTATTCAGATTCTACTGAATTGTGTATACAATTTTCACATAGTATTTTATTTCTTTCGGTCTCAATATATCTGCCAGTTCAATGGCTAAGCTATGTGAAGAAATTCGAAAACGATTCAATAGCCTTCTTAGATAGTCATTATTAACAAAAGATTTTTAGTAAACGTACAGTGAATCTAAATTTTAGTGGCGTAAAAAATGATGAGACTTTGCCAAAATGGTTTCGCCAATTCTTTATAACCCGCTCTGAGATAGGGAGGGGTATACAAAACTACAGATATTTTAGAAGATTCATGCACAATTCTGTAAAAGAACCTTAGGTGTAAAGTATCAATCGACAATGACAGTACTAGGGGAGTTAGGATACTATTCCTTGACTACTGTGTATAAAGAGCCTATTTTGAAATATTGGCTAAAAGTTATGGCAAATCCTAACTCTATAATGTGCAGTATATTTGATTCAAAGAAAACATTTATTAATAGTGCTAACTGTATACTATGGTTTAAAGCGGTGGAAAGAATTTTTGATAGCATTGTGTATAGTAACCTTTGGGCTATCATAGATATCAATGTAAACTATTTTCCAGTATTTCAGAGGAGATTAAGAGATCAATTTATTCAAGAGTGGCATAGATCAGGGATTTAGTTCTCTAAAACTTGAATATTACATTAATTTGAAGACAAATCTATCTAAATATAAATACTTTTGTTTTTTTTATTTATATTAAGGCCCCATTGTGAAGCATACAAATACAAATAATCGATTTGAGCCCGTAGGCTCTCAGGTGATGTAGTAAATAATACCATGTAATAACATAAGTAAATATACTTAGCTGGTTCAAATCATCATCGGTCAATGCGTTAAAATCTGTATTAGACGCTACGTCATTCACGAAAAGTAACAATAGAATAGGAGGAAGAGGTTCTCTTTGTTTTAGACCAAGTTCGACTTCGAAAAAATCCGAAACTGCACAAGCAGATACATTTGAATAAATTGCTTTTAAGATTTGTAGCATTTTTGTACAACATGTAACTCCCACTTGTAGTAACCTAATAGTATCAAAAGTTTTTCGTAGGCAACAAAGCAACAATACAAAGGCAGCGTCTTGGATAATAGCTTTTGTATAATATTATGTAAGATAAAAACACAGTCTGCACTATTTCTTTTGTTTCTGAACCCAAACTGAAAATCGCTAAATGTTTCCTGATCCTTGCACCATTTGTTAAGCCTATTACGTAAAGTTAATGAAAATATTTGAGCCACTGTGCTTATTAATGTAATTCCTCGGTAGTTTGCTGGATTAGATTTGTCTCCCTTCTTATCGAACGGATTTATTTCAAATACTGTAAATAACACATGATCGTTAGCTGTTTGTTCATTTACAATATAAATTGAATAGCGTGACCATTCCAATAATTATTTCAGCATACCTTTAGCTTATTATCCTTGAAAATGACATGTATTAGGTGAACTGATTAGATACTATCAAGGAATTCAATAATTGGGTGTTTGCATTGACCAGCCAGCTGTATGATGTTTAAAGATTAAATAAATTAATGGTTCTTTTTCATGAAAGTTGTAAATTAATTTACGACAGAATGTTTAATATCAGTAACATTTTGTTGATTAAATGACGTCAATGGTTTAATCAATACAATATGTACTTGGTATTTTTTAACAGGTCAAGTAAACATGGAAAAATAACTTAACATTCTTTCTGTTTCGTCAGGTAATCTCGTTTCTGGTTTTTAATCCAGGTTCATGAAATAAAACTATAGACAGAAATTTATAAGGATATTGGAATGATCTTCCACGAGCAATTTAATTCTGAAGGCATTTGTAGTCAATTTCTGACTAAGCTGAAACACTCGTACCAACAATTCAGTACCTTTTTCTTTCTTTTTATTCATCACCATTACGTGATCGGTTTTTTGTAGAAAATATCATTACGTTTAATCCTTCATTGAGAATATGAATGTAAAACTTTATTGACTGTTGTTCCTATTTTAATTTGAAATGAAAAATCACCACGATATTACATTTCGCTATTGTAAGCAGCTTCCATCACGGATTCTCACATTATAAGTAGTATAAATTCGAATTTGCGATATAAATACAATATGAACAATATGTCAGTCTAAAGCTAATTCTAGATGTAGAAATTGGTTCTATACTGTAATGAATAGGCTTACTAGTTTGCATTGTCACGTATACAGTACTATCAACCAACATATAGGTAAAAACATGTTATTTGATATAGTAAAGCCCAAGTTAATGGACGAATTCATTAACGAGTGGAAATTATCTATTAACAGAGTAAATGGTATACGTAATGTAGGCTGTAATAAATTACGCACATATTCTCTGCTTAAATCAAATTTTGATGTTGAACAATATTGTAAAATGATATTACCCACCAACATCGGTCAGCTTTCAGTAAATTTCGGTGTGGAGTGGCACCGTTAAGAATTGAAACTGTTCGATATGAAAATCTTAATGTTATAGACAGAAAGTGCACGTTTTGCAATACTATAGAAGATGAATGTCATGTCTTGTTTTGTTGTCATATATACGGAGAATATAGGCAAGAACTTTACATGAAAGCAGAACATGTACTTTCTCAAACATGACCGATATTGACAAACTGGTTTATTTATTTTCAAACCCACAATTTATAAGGATTACTGCCAAAACCTGTTTTAATATTTTACGTAAGCGATCTCTTATAATGTGTAAATAATGTCCCTGTATTTCTTAGTTAAATAATTGTGTATTTATATAATACATATAGATGTAGTTAATCAGGCCCTCTTTAATCTGATTAAAGAGGATACCGATTTCTTAAAAACATTTTTGAATCCGTACGCGTTAGCGTCTTTTTAATATCTCAGTGTTTTAAATAACAACTGCATTTTAAGTGATTTTAATGTCGATTAGCAGCATCTACTCAGTATGTGGTTTTTAACATATGTATATGTGTTTGAATAGCAGGTCTTAAGTGTATTAAATAGTTCTCTTATAATTCTATTTTAGAATGGTCATATACATGTATTTGTACAATTAATATGTAAATGTGATATATGTACAATGTATATGAATGAGACTTGAATAAACAATAAAACTATGTTTTTCCAATTCGTTTCTTGTTATAACTAATTAACGGCAGTAACTAGGATTGTGAACAGAATTTATTTAGTAAACAATTGTAAACAATTATTAATTGGCTTGCCGGTATATAGTCGAAAATATTGCACGAGGTTCGAAGGGCCCTGGGCCAACATTTATTGTGACTATTGACCAGCAAGGCATTCAATAAATTTGATAACAAAACGTTTATTTTCACATATTTATTTTTAAATATTTGGCTTATTAATACATATTAAACATGTTTTGATATAGATCGGTAATATTGCAGAAATTATTGACTTTCGATTTATGACAGGAATTATGTAATAAAGCATAATAATATTACTCTTTTTGCTCACAAACTGGATCATAATATTTGATTCCATCTTTGTATTATTTGTCCAAGTATTTAATCACATCAATTTTTTCAGTTATCATTTTTTAATTGATACGGGTATTTAATTAACTTTTAATCCTTATTTTGTTTTTATATTTTTGCAGAACATACTTTCTTTATTAGTAATAGAAATAAATAAATATCATTCTTAAATTGTAAAAACACGCAAATGTCAAATATGGAAGCAGGTTGCTCTCACTGAATTACAAAAATATTGTTCAAGCGATATGCGTTAGCTTCTATTGTTATTTTCGCTGAAACAATACGAAAGAAAATGTATTTAGTAAGGCATACTGAAGGGAGCTAGCTAAATAGTAACTCAAACGTTATAGTTATAGTAAAACCAAGCATTTGTTTACTCAAACACATTAAAGTACAAGAAAAAGCAGCCATAACAATACGGTAATTCGTATATTCATGTGAACAAAAAGGTACAAGAAACAACCACCGTATATTTACTCGAACAGTTAGGTACAAGTAAAACGAGCCATATTCTCTCAAACAATTCAGTACAAGGACAACAAGCCATAAATTTACAGAAACAAAAGTAACAACTAGTAAACTAGGGAAGAAAAATAGCTGCACAATTATTCGATTATTATTCTTACAATCATGTAGCGGCCATCCGTGATCCAACAATCCCATAACTACTGCCACACTGCCAACAAAGTAGCGAACAGATATAAGTCGGTCTTTATCTTGAATATTTCGTAGAGATAAACAGTCACTAAGGGTAATATAAACAAGAAATATCTTTAAAAAGATGGTCGGCGAATTGTAATAGGACAAGAAGTTTATGAGGTTTTTATATCATTTGTGTTATTCTATCATCTAACTAACATTTTTCAAATAGCAAAAGTAAACACCACACTTTAACAATTTAAATGGTTTTCTTTTATTTTTTTTTCACAAAAATTATCATACGAAGAATAAATACAGCAGTGGTCTTGAAGACACTTCTCTAACTAGAAGACCTTAATCGATCGGCTAATCACACCCTGATTAATGTGATGCGCAGACCGTATTAGCTTTTTCTGTAAATTGATATATGTTGGTATTTGAACAGGTTTTTTGTTATATTTATTAAACCTACTTATCATTTTTAGATATATCAATATTCTTCTAAATATACTGAGCGAAACATAGCTTTAAAACTATAAAGAGCGTCATTAAGGACAAACGCTTCTTCTGTCATTTCACTCAGCTTTGCACAATCAGCAGAGTGGAAAAAGACACCCTCGTCCAATCAGGCAGTGTTGCATAAATCTTTCATTTTGAGAAATTATCAAGTAGTCTGATTTGCTTCAGTCACATGGCAATATTGGGTGAGTCACGAATTCGTTCTTAGACGGCGTTTGCCGAAAAACCGTAATGTATACGGTACATGTACTATTAATGCCGAGAAATGTTTTGTTCAGCACTGAAAGTGTATCACGACGAGTAATATACATGAAACACTGTTTTTGACTAGAAACAACATAATCTGATTGGAGCACAAACAACGTATTTGAGATAACCCCATTTGTTTTAATACGACTAGACGATTGATATCTAAGATGTTCATTCTTTAAACTAGCTGGAAACTGTTTCTCGCGAGTGAAATCCATTTACATGGGAGCTGTTCAAGGATGCCGCACACAAATTGGACGTTTATCTTAATATTTGTTCTGAAAGAAGCCCTTTATAACGAAATGTACTAACGTCAGTGTACAAACGTCTTTTAATCCTTGAAAATCAAAAGGAACATTCTGACTTGAAATAGAAAACATTTTTAAAATGCTTAAAAATTTATGAAAGTGTTTGAGAAGAAACAGAACAAAAACTGATTTAATTCTGAATGGTTAGTAAGGTTCATCCTTTCACGAAATCTGACTTTAATATCGACAAATCAAATGCTGGTAAACACTCTACATGGAGGCTGTAATGTCTGTAAATGTCCTTGTAAAGATGACAGCCTTGACATGCCCTTTGCTCAAGTAAACTGAAATAATGGCCTAATGTTTGATCTTGTTTCGTGTCTTTAAAACCATTTCCCATCTGTGAGAATTAGTTCATAAGGTGGAATCACTATGATGTCTGCAAAATAACGACACAATTATCAGTCACAGCCTAAAATATCCAGGATATAGCGGATGTTTGTTTGTTTCAGTGTATGATTGAAATATCTTTAACGAGTGAATACCAGATGCAGTGAAAATGCACGATAATGGTATCCATGAATGAAAGACATTTTGATCTTACACTGAAACAAAAATAAAATATCTTTGACTTGCTAGTAAAATATAAACTTGATGATATTGATTTAAAATCACTTAATACTTGTATAAAATATTGTTTTGAATTTTTAAATCATTTAGCTAAATCTATCTGTAAAGATTGTTTACAGATTGATACTAACTACGTTAACATTTGCATCAGTACTCTCAACAATAGAGCAATATTGTTGCAACATAAATATTATAATGTACTTATTACACAAACCTCTGATATATTTGGTGACTAAAATTAATATTGCAATTTTTTTTATCTCAGTTTCTTAACTACACAACATCACGTCACTTTCCCGTTGCACGTACCATACCAACTAGATACAAGTTATATGGATATTACTAGAATAACGTCCAACACCAGTATCACCCGTAACACATTTAAAAGGATTCACTTTATGCGTTTGCAAAACCTGCTAATCTTTCCATAGAGCTGTTACGTAATAAATTGGAATTCCGGTCAGAAATAACGTTTCATCGCTCTAACACTTCATATTTACACAAAAGTACTATTAAGATTTCTGAGAAGCCAAAGCCGCGACCGTTTAAATAATTGAAAGATATTAGCGTGAAATATCGATCATATTTGATACAATTTTACAATTGTTATGGGAATTTGTTGCAACGATCAGCGAGACTTCAAAAGGATAAACTAGTCTCTCTGTTACATATTGCTGATTGAAATTCAGTTCTGACATGACTGATTTAAAATAAACACTCAACGACACGTTGGTAATAAACATATCCTCAATACTTTTTTCCTCATTACAAAATAATTGAACACCAACTTCACATTTGAGTATTAATTCTATGAGAATATTTACATATAAATTACTCCTTCATCTTACTGCATACGTGACTGACTACATGTTAATATGTTGTTTTCAGGTTTGGTTCGTAATGTTGCAATCATGCTTCTGAAATTCGATATTAAGCTGGGCTTGTGACGCCGCACAAATTTGATGCAATTTATACATCTAATACATATTTTAGCTGAAACTTAAATGTTAAAATTACCATGATGTCTATATTTTTCTTACTATAACAAATCTCTATTTACATACACTTGCAGTAATGCTAACCATTATACACTTGCAGTAATACGAACCCTTATCATGCTGGACACGACTGATTCTGCCTTTGCGACCAGTGCAGATCATGATCAGCCTGCACAAAAGATATACTTTTTATGGGTCTCTCTGGTACCCAAAAATAGGGATTATAAGGAAATCATTCGTACGTTACAGCCAGCACCACCACCACCACCACCACCGCCACCGCCACCGCCACCGCCAGCGCCACCACCGGATGTATGAAGAGGAGAGGGATGATGATGATGAGGAGGAGGAGGGAATATGAGGAGGATGAGGGTAAAAAGTATATTTTTTCTGAACCTACTATACCTACTATACGAGACCTTTATAACGGCTTCTAGCTTTACCAAGTTCGAACCAAACCTAAGGTTCTAAAGTGTTTTTACGCATGAATGAATTTAACATGGATTCGACTCTCAAAGTAGATAGCGCTCATCGAGACATTTCGTTAGATACCCTAAATGCCTACGTTCCGTCCAATAACAAAGGAGTAAGACTGGGGTGTAACGCATGAATGATTTCGTTTTAAACCCCGATATCTAGCATATCATACGTGATAGACTCATAAAAGTATATATTTTCTGAATCTGCTCAACAAGACCTTTCCAATGATGCCTGCCCCAAGTCTATACGATGAAACTGAATTTTGATGACGTCATTTCCTGTCGGGAATTAGATTTTCGAAATGTACACCTCTCGGGCTTACCAAATATGTTAAATACTCAGAACGTCAAAACTGAACCTAATTCATTTTCCTTACGTGTCCAGGCCTGCCTATCTAACTAATTATTGACCAAACTTTTTTATATATATACTGAACAGCGAAAGAAACTTTCCAGTTTTATAACTTTGGTATCTTTTATTAAAAAACTTTAATTTATAAATCACTTGTGTTTTTCATATCACATTAAACTTGAAGAACTTCACGTGTAAAACTTTTAAAAAATCATTCAACCGTGAAGTCAGTAGTCCCACAATGGCGGTTTTGCACGAAATTTAAGTGCGCCTGTAACTAACAATTTTCTTTGTGAAATTTTATTGTCATTGGAAATATTTATAATTGACTAACAGCATTAAGTTTCAAAAATATTGTTGACTGCACCGCACGACTGAATCAAATTTAGCGCGAGCGCCCAATTGGGATGTTACAATGCAACTGACGCGTACAAGATATAGCCTTTCAAACGGGGACTACTGACTTCATGGTTGATTGATTTTTAAAAATTTATCATGTGAAGATCTTCAAGTGTAATTTTAGTATGAAGAAACAATTCAAATTTGAAAACTTAATTTTTCATTTCAAAATATACCAGTTATACATCTGGACAGTTTCTTTTGCTGTTCAGTATATATTATTTTTGGGTTAAATTGAATAGATAGTAGATAGTAGCGATATAAAGTGAAACTGTACCTAGATCCTTCAAATAGAATCCGTCCTATTGTTTAAAATAAAAGGGTCTGTATTGTTCTCCTTGAGCGTGTTGGAACACGTTTATGCTTCATCAATTGTTTCTCGATGACTCACCTCAGGGTGCGGTTCCCTATTGTTAGGTAATCGTCTGCTACTGGATAGATATGTAAACACACCGATAAACTCACGCCCAATCGATTTCAAAAATTGACTCCTCAAAAAACAAAATGGCGGTTTATATAGATAAAGAAGGAATCAGACTCCCTGTATAGACAGGGTAAACTACTAGGTTCGAAGGACAGAGGGCCAATAGTTCTGACTACTGACCGGCAAGCCATTAAAAAAACACTTAATTGTATGGCATCAGAAATTAGTTTTCACAGATTTTTATTTAAATGCTCATTAAACATGATTTAGATATAGACCTGTCATGTAGCAGTAATTATGGATTGTGTTATCGATTTATGTAAGGAATCGTGTAAAAAATATAATCATTCTACTATTTCTGTTCATTAACTTGATATAATATTTAATTCTAATTTTGCATCATTTTTTCCAAAGCTTTTAATCATATCATTCGGTTGTAAATTTTCCAGATACCAATTCATTGATACGGGTGTTTGATTAACATTTAATCCATGTTTTGTCTTTATAATTTTGCAGAACGTGTTTGCTTGATTTCAAATAAATATTTTTTAGATTTTTGTAAAAACACGAAAATGTTGAAATACTGAGGCTAATCGCTCTCATTGAATTAGGAAAATATTGATAAAACGTTATGCACGAGCTTTATTGAAATATCTGTCACGAGTGAACACCAGATGCAATATGCCAGATAATGGTATCCATGAATGAACGTTATAATGATCTTATACTGAACCAAAAAAAATACCTTCTACATTTTAGTAAAATATAAACTCTAAGATATTGATTTATAATTATTGAATACTTCGGTAAAAAATATTGTTTTCAATCATTTAGCTAAATGATATCTGTAATGCATTTCTACAGACTGATGCTAATTACATTAAACTTTGCATGGTCAGAATTGAGTAATATTGTTTCAACTTTAATATCATAAGGTACTTATTATATGAAATTCTGATATATTTGTTGAATACTATTTATATTTTAGTATTTAACCTCTCAATTTCTTAATTATACAACATAATCTAACTCTCCAGTTACACAGACCATATCGAATAGATACAAGTTATATGGATATTACAAGAACTGACCTCTAATACCAGATAGGATGACGCTTGTGTTAAAGAAAGGTCAAGAGATTCCGTTTATAAATATTTTAAGATATACTTTACACACCTGTACCTGTAACACATTTAAACAGACTCTATGAGTGCTCAAAACCTGGCCAATGTTTTCATGACACTGACGTTTAAATTGGAATATTTAGCAAATAACGTTTTACCGCTCTTACACTTTATATTTAGACATAATACAATTAAGTCTTTGTAGAAGAAAGAACAGCGACCATTTAAGTTAAAATGTATTATCTGGAAATAACGTCCATATTATAAGAATTAAAATATGATACATTTTTACGAACGTTACGTTATTTGTTGCAACGATCGGCGAGACTTCCAAAAGATATATAAGTCTCTCCGTAACATGACATGACTGATTTAAGATAAATATTCCACGACACGTTACTTATAAACAAATCCGCAATAAATTTCATTCTCCTTAAAAAATAACCGAGCGCGTAACTTAACGTCCGAATATTAATTCCGTAAGAATATTTACATATTAATTACTCTTTCATCTTATTACAACTGTGACTGACAACTGTTAATATAAGTGTTCATGTTTGATTCGCAGTGTGGCAATCATGCTTCTGTACTGAGATATTAAAGCGACTAACCCACACATTGTGAATTGTATTTTCTTAAAAAAATATCACCGAAAGTCAAAATGACATCACTATTTCATATATGTGCATGAAACTAAATTGTTGTCATGATAAGTTTTTTAGTTTCCAGTTTTACGGGAACATTCGAGTTTTTGCAATATTTCTCTCGCATTTTTATTAACCGTTACAACGCTTTATTTTGTAAACATCGGCTTTATTTTGTAAACGTTGATATTAATAGGTATCGCACACTATTGTGTCGTTTTTGATTAAAAAACAACAACAACAACAACAGCAACAGCAACAACATTAAGTAGCACTCTCGTTTAAAGTGGAGATACACGCTGGATTTCAGTAGATGGCTTGACGGCGCTGTAGGTTGAGTGGATGGATACGTATCCATTTTATAACGATAGTTTTGACGGTTCGAACCTTGCATTCGACCGTCATTTTGTTGCATTACGTACTTTGTGAAAAAATGTGTTTCCCTGGTTTCGAATTCATTCTTTTGTTTCCTGTTTTCGTATAAAATCGGTAGTATCTTTAACTAAGTCGATACTGAAATCATGACCGGGTAATGCTTTTATTAAATTGAAACGTAAGCTTGTAAATTTCTTAAAACTAACCCGTATAGGTTAAGATATCACAGGAAAACTTGAAAACCATAAGACCATATCAAAGGCGGAGTGTATATGTATAACAGAATTACGTGTCAATAGTGATATATGTATAAGTTAGCGAACAAGTTAGAACTAGATTAACTAACTCGTTTTGATTTTTTGTCTGCAAGTATTGGCCTGGCACTCATTAATCTTCGCCAATGATTTCGAGGATTTTCGTTAGTTTACGCAAAATTTCTATCCTTAAAATATATATACATGTATTACTGGAATAACCTATATCAAAAAACCAATGACACGATGACGTGGTGGTAAGATGTCTGTCTCCCATGCATGTTACTACGAGTTCAAAAACATCCCAGACCACTTTCTTTAAAAGTTTTACTGTAATTCGATATTGCTTTAAAATTAATTTTTATAATATTTATTCATATACATAACAAATTTCACAAATTCTATCTGTTATTTGTAGTATTGATTTTTCTTGAAACGTTGTTGACAAGTGCTTTTTCTTTTTTATCTGAGAAACATTTACATATGTTTTATTCATTTTGTTCCTCAACGGTTAACTAGACTACACGTGTATATCTTTCAAGATTAATCAGGTAAGTGTGGCATTTTTTCTACTTGTAAAATTTGCAGATAAAATTGAAAAAAAAAAATAGGTCAGATGCAGTATACCCGAACAATCAACACCGAGGTTGGCAGGTTAACGATTTGTCCGCGCAGCTTCTTGCAAATGCGATATAATATGTCAAATTATAGAGTAGTTTATCATGCAACTACTATGCAAACTGCAAAATGTCTGATATCACTTGCCTGATATTTTGTTTTGATATCAGGTCATTGAACTGATATCAAAATTAAGCACCTCCCATATTGATGGACTAATTTTTAATCAGTTTCCTTCCACATCGAATTTTATTACAGAAACTTAATGTTTACATGCCATTAGATCAATTCTTGGAAAGGTTTGAGTCTGAAACTGGAAGTGAAATTTTAAGAGCTTTGGACATGTAGTTGTCTGAGTCAAATCTTTAATAAATTGGGGGTAAAAAGTATGTTTTGATTTATTCAAGAGGATGATTTGTACGCAGATAAGAGTTTATTTCATTGATATTATATTTTTAAAGGAATATCAGAAAGTCAATAAACATTGTCGGAGTTGAAATTAGTATGGTTGCCGTATTGTTCCGTTCAAGTTATTCAGGGATGGATGAATGTTCATATCCGTAAGATATGAATTTATTAATAATTCTGCTTCAGAAGTCAACATTTATGAAATAAGAGATGAGGACATATGTTGTTCTAGGTAGCTTGTATGAGTTTCATGATAAATAGAATAACATACAACTGTCTTTTGATAAATGCTATCAGGCTCGGCAGATATGGACGGAAGGGGCTCGGTTCCCTCACCCCTTCCAGCCCAAATCAACCTCGACCTGATAACACTGATATCAGAAAACAGTAGCCTGTTTAATATTTCCTATTTATATGTTATAGTTTTATCGCTACATTGCAATAATTTACGCAACAATATGGAATATTCATAAATGCAAGGTCAATACTAAGGACAATAGTGTGCTGACTTCATTTTAAATTATTGTTTAATTTAGTTACATTTTTAAAACGCCATTAAACTACGCGATACCTATACTTGCACGCTCTATTAAATATCATGTTCTCAATGTCACCTGATGTTTGCAAGGTGCAGAAGGTTGGGGATTCCGTTTAATTATAAACCGGAAAACCCTTATCATTTATGGTAGATGAATGTTTTTATTTTTGATTTATTAGGAAAACAACAATTTGGGACAGATTTCGATGAAAAATACATTGTTAGAACACTAAATATGCCACATAAAGGTCAATGTAGGTAAAAGTTTGATTTTATAAATTCTCACACCACGATGTGTGGGTTAGTCGCTTTAAACGGAGAGACGCACAAATAGTATGCCATTTTTATCCAGTATAGCTTTAGCTGAATCTCAAATGTGAAAATTACTTTCTTTATTTCATTTTACTATAATAAAACATTTTAAATACACACTTGCAGTAATACAAATAATCATTAAGCCTTCTTTTTTATGGCGCTATTATGATACAGTGGGAATTATGTCCATATGATGATGTCACAATTCTTATTAAATTACTGACTGGAATCAATAACCGAAAAAGTGCCGAGTTAAAGATCAACAAACGTCAGACTATAACACATTTTATTAATTTTCATTTAATACCGTAGGGTGATACGTACACCATGACGAGGAATCAGATGTTACAATAATTGATCTGATCTGAGTGTATGGTTCTGATTCTGGTTTCTATTTAATTAATCTAATTATTGGCATTACATAAAACTTTCACAGAAAAAAGTGATTATTCGCAATACACGTTCTGCTTTTATACTTATCAAGAGATGATGGTAACTTAATTATTGCATCCCTATGGCTGCGCTATCATTGATTTCTGTGCAAAGTGGTATTGTATCAAGCCAACACATTTGAAGTACTGGAAACTGATGGACCAGCAAGTTTCTGTTTTGTTTCGAACGGTAATAATTTGATGTTTTGCATGAAAGCACTTTTGTAATGAAATGAATCACACAAATGTAAATAAGATGTAAAAACAATTGCGTTTAGTCAATTTGAGCTTCACGCCCTTTGGTAAAGACATTTCCCCATATAATAAATTCCACCGGCTAGTACCAAAAGATACTATTACATGTACAACATAAACTGGCGAAAGTATAACTAAATGCGATTCATATGCCGTATTTTGAAATTCTATATGTATCAAATTAAGTGTGGGAATCTAAGGCGACAAAGTCAGTAGATGGAGCAATGTAGTGGAAGGTGGTTTAATGCCTATAATTTAGCTAAAACGTTATACTATTAGAGACCATTGTAGTCCGGAAATTATCAACTCATTTTTCGATCGAGACAGTTTATCTATCTTATAATGACAATTTTCACTACTATAAATATAGTTACACCCGTCGTAGACAAATTGCATTCTTGGCTTTCGCAGACATTATGTTGAATTGTATTTCTGTCTTCTTTGTCATTTATAACGCTTGAAGTATCAAACTAAAAAGCCTTATACTAACAACGTATCTACGTGCTGGTATGAGTTTTGTGTCTGAAGCTCAATGTCGTATTAAGCTAGGGAAAGATCATTTAGGAATATAGGATATCAGGGAAACAAATCTCTAGGAATATAATGAAAAGAAACACAGAAAGCATGATAGATAGAGTATGCGCTTACGCGAGGTCTGTCATATAGACAGTAGCCTAGCATATATTGATATATGTATTTTCATTCTTTAAAACATTCTGCATAGTTTGACAATAAAATATTTCGCAGTTTTTATTCGACTGGAATAAGTTTGAGAACGAAATGGTATTTACCTAACACAGATCCAACTTGCTTAATGTACTAACTATGTCTTTTCTTTTTAAGGTGTTTCTATGCAAACTTGAGCATTAATTTATGCAGTGTATCATCAGACTGTAGAACTTTCAGTGGTATTTTTGCCACTAACGGTTCAAATGCGATACCCAAATGTATACTTTTAGTTACGTTTCCTGTCAGTTTTACTTTGCACTAAAGCATGTATTACTGTATATATCTACGTGTGCCCAGGTGAACTTATAGGGTATAACTTAATTAGTAGAAAGTCACTGGGCTCCAGCTTGCATTCAGTGGTACGGGTTCTAAGAACTACAACAACTGATCTGTACTGTGGTTGAGATGTATTCAAATAAGAAGCCCTGTACCAAAACATACATTCATAACCAAAGAGCTTCAAATACATGTATACCTATAGTTATAAACACAGCATATATACTAGTCAAATATTCTTACGGGTAATACAATTACAAAATATCACTTCTACATGTATACTGTGATCAGCGGCCTAGTCACTTAAATAAAAGGTAAATAAAACACTTAGTGATCAAGACTATTCAAGAGTTACAAATACATGTACATACAAATATAAAACAATGATACAATGTACTATTCAACAGTTACAAAATACATGTACATACAAATATAAAACAATGATACAATGTAATTTCACCTACCAATTTTGGATCCGGCTAACTGGTTGTACCAAGACCAATACACACAACGCACTGACACTGTTCAAAGTCACCTCTCTATCACACACATCCAACGTGCTGGCTGTGAACCTGGTTACTGTAAATTAGCAAATCTAGTGTGAACATAGAGATGAACATATGACTGCACCAATCACCAATATATTATCCAATCAACAAGGCGGCCATCTTTAATTCGAAATGTACATGACAGAGTACATATATATGTTACGTAATAATTATCACTTTAACAAATAAAGCATAGCTCAATTGTGAACATCCTTTACAAGAAATATATTAAAGACAAATAGAAGCGAACCTGAAGTATTGCAGAAGCCTGCCACAAAGATATATGTAGCAATCACCAACAAAATAAATGACCAAATCATCTGAATACCGCCGTGGTCAGCAAAGATTGTGTACAAACTACCCAGGTGACAACAACTCAGTTAAAATGCGGGAGTGATATATACCTGAGTGAGCTCAAGAAAGATAACTTATCCAACACAGATGGAAACAGATGGAACAGGTATAAAACCACTAAAAGCAACAAATATGACATTGAAATAGACGGAAAACTTGACCCGGTTACATACGTGATGTACATGTCCATATATACACTACTATAAGGTTTTGTTGTTGTTGTGTATGTATACGTGCGTGCGTGCGTGCGTGCGTGTGTGTGTGTGTTTGTTGTGGAGGAAAGGGGAGGCGGCAAGGTCTTGAGGGGTGGGTATCTTTCTTTGATCGATGTTATTTCTATTGTTTTATTCAAACAATAATAAGTTGATTCTAGACATACAAAATGTTAGGCTGTTTGTTATGACTAATACTTTTCACATAACATTTGATTTTAATGACATTTTCTACATATTTTTTTCAACAAACAAAATTGTTTTTAGTATACAAGCGACGCTGTTTGTTTATGTAAAATGTATAAATCAGGGGTTTACATACCTCTAAAGGAAACTATATTGGTCCCGTGTGCTTCTTGTTTTCTTTAATCATTCCGGTTAACAATTATCATCAGTAGCAAGAGAGACAATGGACAAACAATCTATACGGAAATAACCCTAACAAGAGTTTAACGACACTAGAAATGACATTTCCATGACATTCTGAGCGTCAATATGTTTTGTCTACATAGGGCATTGTTTTGCACTATTCTCATGAATATAATCATTAGATTTCATTGATCTGTTTTCTTACCCTCTGTTTTTCTCGGAGAGCAATCAGCTTGGTGCTACAATCTTATGACACAATACACACATACCACATAGAGGTCATCTTAACCATTGAACGTACTGACGTCTTACAAACATACGAGGATTTCAGCTAATTGCAAAAGTCACGACATATCAAATATTGCTATGAAATTAAAAGCGAAGACTTTATCGAATTGTCACAGAGGAAGTTAGAAGGAGTCACAAAATCTTTGCTTCTCTGCTCCGTCTTCTAATTATGCACTTGTAATTTCTATAATACTACAAAAATAATAGTTTGTTTGTGATACTGGGCACTTCATAATAAATATTTAATAACGGTTTATAGATAAAGACCTTTTCCTTTCTTTATTAAATGCATAAGACAATAAAATAAAGCAGAACAAACACCATAACCTCAAATGTCTCGTTCGGTAAAAAAAACAACAGAGGTTAAGACATTTCACTATGAATATATATTGAAATTTCTTTGACTGAGGACTTGTTTCCGTTAAACATTTGATGCTGGTAAAATGTTCACCTGAAGTTTCTATGGCAATTCCAGTTTAATGTATACATATTTATATTTTGCTGCAAAATTATTGTCATCTCCGAAAAAACAGGTTGCTTCATAAATTTTCCGAGATTTCATACAAAAGAAAATCTTAAAAAGAGAGCGGAATTTATCGGTAATTTCCGATTAATTTGAAAGATTTCTTCAACCAACCTATTGTAAATCATATTATCAATCTGTATGTGCAATTACAGTACACATTTATTGCTCACTTCAAATTATTAATATATGATTTAATGCACGTGTTCTAACGTATTATAAGTGTCTGTGCATATTTTGTAAGAATTTGATTTTTCACAGAAATAGTTAGCTTAGCACACCCACGCGCGCGCGTTTGTGTGTCCTTAATTTTCCTTTGTTGTGGTCACATATGAATTGAATTCTGTGTACTTGCATTCCATAATGTCACATATTCTCGCGCTCCCGAACCCTACGACTACGGAAATGTTAGAACTCCTCGAATACAAATATTCGTCCATACACTCAGTACTGATAGATCTATCAATATAAATATGTAGTATAGCACTTTTTTTGTAAGGAGAATGATTAACTTTCTTGACATTTATATATTCAAAGTCAATTCACAATAAATACACCATATCACGTTGCTAATAAATAGTTCTGCAAAACAGAGTTTTCTTATTACAATATAATTGGACACCGCTGTCAGGACATAGTATTAAATCTGTTAGAATATGTGCCTGTTGACACAATAATGTATTGTGGTAAATTATTTGACAAATTACGAGCTGCTGTGCTATATTATATTAAGTGGATTTTTTTCTGATTTTGAAAACCATTTGCTACTTTGAATTAAACTTTATAAGAGAAGTTTCGTTTTTTGCGGCAAGGAATATAATAAAAAAAACGGAAAACCACAGGTCGCCCTATACGATTTAAACGAAAATGTTGCAGGCTCGGTTTGATTGAGCCTGTTCATGGACGGTAGTGGAAGTACAAGCTACCGTCCACGCCCTCTGGCCTCGGGTTGAGCAGAACTCAACATTTACACATGTTATAAATACCAGAATGTAATTTAGAGACATCCGCAGATGATTTCAACGGAGATGCACATGCAATTCCACAAACAGTGGCGTATGGTCCCCACATAAAATAATGGATGTGCCCTAAACGAGAAAACAATGACCTCACGAAATGTCCTTAGTATATTTCATCAAAGAATGCTGAAATGCTGACCCAGATGTTGCAAGTGAGCATTAGCAGCATTTATTGCATCAAATACATGCAGCAAATACAAAACCTGTGAAAACCTTAACAAAACAACAGCTGCATTTCATTGTATATTTTGCGAGCGTTGTCTCAACCGATTCAATGGTATGTTATCTTGCCTTAACGTTTTCGTACCAGTTTTCTGGGCACAAAACATGGCGCTTTACTGCTTGGTAGGTGACATTTATGCCTTTTTTTTAATTACAGCCATGATCTTTCTGAACAGATTTATGATGATTTGATCTGCATAATCATTACTATTCTCGAACCAATTGAGTTCAGATAGGATTAGAATTATCAGATAGGATTAGAATTATCAGATACATCTATTTACGAAACAAGAGATATTTTGATCAACGAAAAACATGAGCAATATATATTTTGATTTGTTTTCGGATGCAGACAGTCAATATATTTGTCTTTCCACAACATCATATCAGAATGTTTACGTCTCTTTTAGGACAAGTGACGTATGTATGATCATTACATTTATAATATGATAGACACTCACTTAGAACCAAATAAAAATTCAGTTTAATTCCAAATGCTTTTGTTTTCCGCTAACTTTGTATTCAAATACATGATCGTTAGCTGTTTGTTCATTTACAATATAAATTGAATAGCGTGACCATTCCAATAATTATTTCAGCATAGCTTTAGCTTATTAGTGAACTGATTAGATACTATCAAGGAATTCAATGATTGGGTGTTTACATTTACCAGCCAGCAGGAAGATTTTTAAAGATTAAAGGTCCAATACTAAGGAAAGTGAACATTTTAATTTCTTTTAAAAAGCACAGAAACTATTTCATTTTATTGGAAAATGAAAGTTGGTTTGTAGAAATTCGAAATAAATCGCAGTATATGTACAATTATTTTTCTATGAAGTATGAAGAAAGTTAAAAAGACCTGGGGGGTCATTCTGTCGATTCATTGAAATTTTAACATAATACACATACATTTCTTTGAGTTCCAAAGACCTTCTGTAAATTTTGACCTGCCAATCTTCATTATTTAGTGTCTTGCAGAAGTCTATGCACTGGCTATGAAAAAAATTGCCAACTCACTTTCCCTTAGTAATGGACCTTTAAATGAATTAATGAATCTTTGTTGAAATAAGATATATAATGGTTATTCACAGTAAAAACAAAACTGTGATTATCAAATACGTGAATTGCTTGAAATAATTTCAAATGACTGTTTGAAAATCTGATTTATTACTTGATAATGCCCATCCTAACGCGAAACATGATTTCAATATCGACATATCAAATCCTGATAACCACTCTACATTGTCTGTAATGTCAGTAAGTGTCTTTCTAAAGATGACATTCCCTGTACTCATTTAAGTGGCAGGGGCCAGTTTCGCATTTGGCCCGGGTATGTTTTTAAATAAAATAGACATATGTACTTTACAGGCATATATATTCAACTGGTTATTTATGATGTTTATAGAACTAAGGATTCCTGCGTACGAGTGATTATTGTGTAAAATAAATATGTGCATGTATCGATTTTCCTAGCTCCATGTAGACGGCCGGGTCTAAAACTTTACCTGAGGTAACGGAAGTCAGACGAATTGGAAACGGTCATCCATCCATCCAGATTCAGCTCAAATTTGCGGAAAAAGTAAACGGTTATGAGACACTTTTCTTCCCACCATTATTTTCGTCTGGCCACATACTTTAAAAAATATGCATGTGTTTTATGTCAGTCATTTGCTGATAATACGGTGCAGGTCGCGCAAGGTGTGCATTTTGGGCCATTTTTGTCTCAAAATTTAGTGTCCTGTAACCCGAGTTTTACTCGTTTTTATCACAGAAGCAACCGAATCGGCAGACTGAAAATGTCACATAATGAAGTGCTATGTCTATGCAAGACATTCGCTCAAAAATTGCCTTGAATTTGTCGAAATTGGATTTTTTATGATTTTTTTCGCACTGGTATCAGCGCAGAGTTGTGGAGTTTTCAAAATTACTGTCCCTTGCCACCATAAAGGAATTCGGCCAAAATTAAATTTCGAACACTCTCTTGATTTTGCGCAGTTTTAGGTAGTTTAGAACCTCTAGATTGATATTTTAAACTTTCTGGGGACTTAAAACGCTAAATGACGGCACTGCAGCTCAAAAATGTTACGGTGAGGACACATCAAGGTTTGAAAGTCAATATCTGCACAGACGATTGTTTAAAATTCTACCACCATTAACAGTGTTTTAGCACCGTAAAAACGTTGTTTTCATTATTCTTAACCCACGTAGCGCATATTTAGCCAATCAGCTCTGCATTCCGTCAATCAGGAGGATGCTTGGAGGGTGGGGACCCCATCCCCATGAAATAGGCAAATAGGCAAATGGGGGCATTTTATTTTCGCAAAATGATGCGAATATGACTTTATTTCATTTTTACTGATGGAATACGTTCAATTACGTCAGAAAATGATAAAAACGGACGTATTCTACATTATTTGTCTCGTAGCGACAAATTGTAAATTTTGGCTCATTTTGCGCGAGAGGGGTGGGCTAGTTTAGATGCTCACATACAGACATCTTTTCATGCTACCAAAATTATTTTTGTGTGGTTTTATTCGCAAAAGATGTATTAAAGTTCAGAACCAGTAAAATCCGCTTTTGGTCATAAATTGAAAAATCATAATGTTCTATCTTGTTTCGTGCTTAAGACCTGACTCTACCTGTGAGAATTAGCTCATACGGTGCAAAAATAAAATTGTTACCACAGCCTAAAAATAGTCAGGATATAGTGGATATTTAATTGTTTCAGTGTAAGATTGATACACTAGATACAATATACTCATGAGTGACATAGCCACGAGTGAAATCCCAAATAATGGTATCCACGAATGAAAGACATGAAACAAAATATATCTTCTGCATGCTAGTAAAATATAAACTCGAGGATATTGATATATAATTTCTAAATACTTGTATAAATTGTTGTTTTCAATTTTGAAATCATTTAGCTAAATGCTATGGGCAGAAAGTTTCTACAGACTGGTGCTGATTACTGTGAGAATATTTACATATAAATTAGAATAAATGTTTTCAGTGGTTTGAATCATGCTTATGAAATTCGATATTAAACGGGCTTTTTAGACGCAAAAATATGATGCGATTTTACATCTAATACATCTACTTTTGTATATCTTTCCTACTAAAACAAAACACTTATTACATACACTTGCAGTAATACTAATAATAATCACAGATATGTTTGAAACAGATTGTGCTCTGTTTTCAGATGAAAATGTGATTAATTCCTTTTCTTTTTCAGCATTGAGTATTCATCCAACTTACTATATCCTTTAAACAACTTTCAACGCGATGGATGGTCTCTTCAATAGACATTCTGTTTATTGGTTTGAAGGATTGATATAACTGCGAATCGTCCGCATAGAAATGATTGTTCAGTCCGTGCTTTCTGCAGATAGCTCCGACTGGGTTTGTGTACATTATGTAGTTCTTTGACCCCAGGACAGACCCTTGGGGTACACTGTACTTCATGAGCATTGGTTAAGATAGCTCACCATCTATACATACGGTCTGGTAGCGGTCACTATGGTATGACATCATCCATGCGAGTGGCTTGCCTGTAATACCAAAGTGACGTTCCAGGCGATGAATCAACGTCCCGTGGTCGATAGTGTCAAGAGAGATCGAGCATCACAAGAATAGTCACATTGTTTTTATCCAAGAATGTCATTTTGGACTTTTAATAGAGCGGTTTCGGTCGAGTGGAATTTCTTATAAGCAGATTGATTGACTTTATGGAGTTCATTGTTCCTTAGATGATTTTCAATTCGAACATCTACTACTTTTTCTAAGATTTTAGACAGAAAAGGCAGATTTGACACAGGTCTATAGTAATTGTTTCGATCTTTCCAATAAAGAAGTCACTGAAATCTTGTGCGAGATGCTGTGGAGATGAATGTGTTGGTAAAATCACCTCATTTGTATTCCAATCGTGACAATATAATCGTACCTTCTTAAACATTTTGTCTTTCCAGCGTATCGTTTTTAGGATATGATAACATATATGACCGAGTGCTTTCAACAAATTAACCAAGTCTTTCTAACATGTAAAACTTACATTATCATTTCTCCAGTAGAAATTTGTCGGTGAAAACTAGGAATTCCACCTTATGCGTCATGCTTCCTCGTGTGTTCCAAAATGAACCAAACCAATATGTTAATTATATAAATATTGTGTACAGCCATGATTATCTGTCATGTGGAAATTTTCGCCATTTCTAAAAGAAGTTACATTTTAAAATGTCCTAGCAAATTAAGTGCATGTTTTAAATTTCACCGACTAGAACAATTACATTTCTCAGTACCCGCCCGCTTAGCTCAGTAGGTAGAGCGTCGGTCTACGGATCGCGGGTCGCGAGTTCGATCCTCGGGCGGGGCGTATGTTCTCCGTGACTATTTGATAAACGACATTGTGTCTGAAATCATTAGTCCTCCACCTCTGATTCATGTGGGGAAGTTGGCAGTTACTTGCGGAGTACAGGTTTGTACTGGTACAGAATCCAGGAACACTGGTTAAGTTAACTGCCCGCCGTTACATGACTGAAATACTGTTGAAAAATGGCGTAAAACTCAAAACAAACAAACAAACAATTACATTTCTATTCCAAATCAGCAAGATACTATTGCGACATGAACTGGTGTAATTGTATTCAACCGCGACTCATATGCTGTATTTTGAAATTCAATATGCATCAAGTGGGAAACTCTCATGAATGCTTAACTGTGACAAAGCCAGGAGATGGAAGAGTGTAGTGAAAGGTGGTTTAATGCAAACAATTTATATACAATGTTATAGAGACCGATGTGGTCCGGAATTTTTCGATCGATACAGTTTATCTACCTTATAATGACAACTACTACTAAAATAAAGATATTCACACCAGTCGTAGACAAAGTGCATTCTGACTTTTGCAGACATGCTTGACGATTGTATCTGTGTATTTGTCTCTTGCGTCATTTATAACGCTGGAAGTATCAAACTAAAAAGCCTTATACTAACAAATTATATCTGTGGTGATATGTGTATTATATCTGAAGCTCAATGTCCTATTAACCAATGGAAAGATCATTTACGAATCTTAAGATGTTAGAGAAACAAATCTCTAGGAATATAACGAACTTGAAAGCATGATAGATATGAGTATTACTTTACGTGAAGGCTATCACAGAAAATGAGACTGGCTTATATTGATGTATGAATCTATACATACACTACTTTAGGGTTTTGTTTATGTGTGTGTGTGTTGTGGAGGAAGGGGGAGGGGGCGAGGGTATTTTTAGTGGATCTTTATCACTGTTTAATTCAAACACCAATAAGGTTATTCTACATACATTTTACATTTCAAATATTTCGGATCTAAAATATTTCATTTGTTTAACCCCCTTAGCATTGTTGTATAATTGTCAGTTTAACCTTTCATTTTGTGCGATCAATCTCATATTTACCAAGTTCACATGGCTTGCATCTCTACTATATAATCGTCCATTGATTGGTCAGGGTTAGCTATAGAATGTAGATGTACCTGTTTTACCGGTTCAAACATTTGACGTTTTGAAATAATATGAATTCAGAACTGTTGACTAATAGAAATTTATCTATTTATATCTTTGTAACATAATAATAAACTTCTACCATCTAATTATGTGCCAATACTTGATAAATGTTTGATTTCTTTTACTGTATGTACAACCAGTTTGATATATTGGGTATCAAGTTGGTATCCTCAAGAAAATCTAGCGTAATGATGCATTTTCTCTTAACTCTGTTTTCCTCACAGTAATAATCACACAACTATGGAAACAATAACTTATTTATGAAAGGCAACCTTAATTAGTCAACAGAGAACCAAGTTTGTATTTCAATGTATTATTTCAATCATTTTAGTTCGGACGATAATAATCAACTAGAAATCTGAAACTACCTCTGTTCTCAAAAACTTCATGTTTGATTACAGTTTTCATTAACTAATTGACATATGTTTACTTTAGTAACGGAGACCGCACCAATGGATTGGAGTTTTGTTTTGCATTAACTAATCCACAAACTGAAGTCCACTATACGTATGTACTCTTATAATTCATATCTTAAATAGATTATTATTAGATTAATATTTTCATAAAAATTAGGCCATGTCTTAATGTACTTTTGATTTAAAATTTGATTTTAAGGACAATTTTTTTGTTTTGTTTTGCAACCAACGAAATTGCAGTAAGTATGCGAGCAACACTTTGTGTATATATACAATGTTTAAATCAAGTGTAACATACCTCAAAATGGAAACTATATTGGTCTCATCCCCTTTGTATGTTTTAAAATTTTAACGACAATTATTCCGGTTAACAAATATTATTAGCATCACAAATAGTGGCGGACAATAACCTTATCAATAGTTAAACGACACTAGAAATGCCATTTCAATGACAATCAAAGCGTTAATGTCTTGTCACTACATAGGGCATTGTTTTGCACTTTTCTAGTAAATATAATCATTAGATTTCGTTAATATTTTTTCTTACTCTTCTGTCTCTCTCGGAGAGCAATATGCATGGTGTTACAGTCACATGACACAATACACATAAACCAGAACCAGACAGAGGTCATCTTAATCATTAAAAGGACTGATTTATTGCATAAATATTAAATTGTCAGCTAATTGCAAAGGTCATGATATATCAAATATTGCTATGAAATAAAAAACGGAGGCTTTGTCAAATTCTCTTTAAAGAAGTCATAAGGAGTCCCTACATATATTTTTTGTTATTCTTAGCTTAGTTTACTTATAATGCGCTTGTAGTTTCTATAATACAATACTACAGAACAAACAACATGACCCCGTGTATCTCGTTCAGTAAAAACACAAGGTAAGGACATTTGACTATGAATATATATTTATTGACTGATCGGAATTTGTTTCCGTTAAAACTTGGATGTTTGTAAAATATTCACCTGAAATATTTGACATAATTCCAGTTTAATGTAATGCATATTTATTTTTTTGTTGCAAAAATATTGCGCTCGGTCGCCAGTGTTAAAAATAACAGGTGCTTCATAAATCTCCGAAATTTCATACAAAAGAAAATTTGAAAAGGGAGAGGAAGTTTTCAGTAGTTTCTAATTATTTGCGATGTTTAGATACATGTTATTTAAAAGTTTGTTGTGTTAATTTGTTATGTAAATTCAATCAACCTAATATTATAAATAATGTTATTAATTTATATCGAGCAATACAGCACACATTTATAGCTCGATTGGAGTGGATTAGTGTGGGGTATAATGCACGCGTGTGTGTGTGCATGTGTTCTGAATATTAGAACTCCACGAAAAATAAAAAAGAAACATCCTTATACTCATTACTGATAGATATTGAATTAAGTTAATGATATTTTGCTTATAATCAAAGCCATATTCTAGATATGTAGTATAGAACTTCTTTCATAACACATGAGAATGGTTAACTGTCTTGATATAATTTGTATAGTTCGAAGTCAATTCTGGGCTGATTAATTTACGACAAATACACCACATCAAACTGCTACTAGATAGTTCTGAGAAAAAAAATTTCCTCATTACAATATAATTGGACATCGCTGTCAGGAAATAGTATTGAATCTGTTAGAATATGTGTCTGCTGACACAATAATGTATTGTTAGAACCAAGAAGTGGTAAATTATAAGAAAAATAACGAGCTGCTGCACTATAATATGTAAAGTGGATATTGTCTGATTTTGAAAACCATTTGCCTGACTTTAATCACACCCCTTATCAATGTATTAGTACCTTTAGTTGCTAGGAAGTAAACTTCACAAAACTGATGAGATGGATGTCATTCTTGCTCATAAAATGCCTTTGATTTAGTGATTTATTTTATCAAAGACTGCTGAAATACCGATCAAAGTTTTGTAAGAGTTGTCTTCACAGATTCAAGGCGATGTTATCCGGCCTATGCGTTTTTGTACCACAGACGAGTTTTCTGGACACCCAAACATTATTAAACAATTAACGCACAAATTGACACAAGATTGGAGTTCTTACACCTATTCCTGATAACATTTTGTCTCTCGTTATTTATCTACAAAGGTGGGTACAGTTTATGAAGACTGAATAATCCGGCATTGCTTGATCTTTCATTGAAATAATTTCAACAATATCAGACGTTTTCTTCCAGTATATTTCGCTTGTATTTACACTTCATCAGTTACTTGATCATTTTTTTGTTTTCTTCTGGCTGGTCTTAGACATTTACCATTTCATTTCATTTTTAATCTCTTTAACATGCTTAAAGATGAGAAGGGAATTGTCAATTATCAGCATCTCATGACAAATAGTGTTCGTTACAGAGCAGTGTTTGCAACTCAAGCTTGTCTACGACTGACTGACATCAAACATTATTATTGTACCTATTACATGTAAAAGTGAAATAGTAACTGAATGTGTTGAAAATCGTGTTTATTTCTTTCAAAAACATATAGGTATTGGTAGATATGTATTATATCCAACGAGAATTTTCCATATAAATTCTATCATCACTTGGAATAAGATAAGGTAAATAATTTTACATTAGATCAGAATAGTCATGAACAGATACACGATACATGTGACGTACCAGTACGCTTGACGCATCACCGCATCAGATACCTGTAAACGTAAACATTTAATTATAAGCAAACGTTTAGGATTCGCAAAACGTTCTACCTGACAAAATCCTGCTGCAGCTTATTTGCTTATATGATTCTTAGCATTTTTATACGCCCGAAGGGGCGTATTATGTTATGACGTCGGTGTCCGTCTGTCCGTCCGTGTCAGTTTCGTGTCCGCTCTGTAACTCTTGAACCCATTGAAGGATTTCAAAGAAACCTGACACAAATGTTCACCACATCGAGAAGACGTGCAGAGCGCATGTTTTGGATGGTTCATTTCAATGTCAAGGTCAAACTTAGGGGTCAAATGACCTTGTTTCGTGTCTGCTCTGTAACTCTTGAACTGCTTGAAGGATTTTAAAGAAACTTGGCACAACTGTTAACCACATCGAGACGACGTGCAGAGAACATGTTTCGGATGGCTCGCTTCAAGGTCAAGGTTACACTTAGGGGTCAAAGATCATACCTTCGGGTGTATATTGCTCCGCATTTCAGTGCTCTTGTTTAGAAATAATTTTTGCATAGAAATTTGAATATATTGTCGTACATTACCTCTCTTCATTAAATAACTGAGATTTGTATAGTATTGTCGAGTAATTGTTTAACTCAAACGGAACTTCTGTTCGCGATGCTTTGTTGATGGTTAGATTATTTAAATAGTGCTATTATGTTTGTAACGAAACACTGTTCCATTGGTTATTATTCTAATATAGGGATAATGCAGGTTTTATTGTATTAACGTATGCAGAAGCCCGCGGGAATGTTTGTGACCAAAGACCGAAGGTCGAGGTCACAAACATATCCCAAGAGCTTCTGCTGACGTTAATACACAAAAATAAACGTGTATTGTCGCTATTCCTGCATAAAAAACATGACACGACGATTAAATTTATTGTTTTCATATTTGATGACTTAACGATTCTGGTATATTTTTTATTAACCATTCTGTTGTGTTACCTGTTTTAAAAATCCATAACCGGGGCCCACATATCAACAACACTACCAAAAGCATGATTTGAAGGTATTTGAGCATTTTGTTTTATTTCTCCTTATTACAAACATGACATTACCCATAAGTTTGCATATTACTTAAACATTTGATAAACAGGAACACAATTTTAAGAATAATAACTTTACATTCGAATTATTTTAGTACTAACAAACATTGAGAGTACGGATGAGTACGAAGGTAGGGACGAGCTGTCAATCTTTTTTATATGAATTCTGCGAAAACATCATGTAGAAACATACCGACTGATACTTACCAAAATCATTAATGTGATTCCAAAAACCGAACAATCGCACAAGTAACACGCGATACTTATTCATTTACGGTTATTTACAACAACTGAACCGACGCATTGTAAAGGGAGTAAACTGTAAGAGAAGCGTGTGTGTGTGGGGGGGGGGGGGGGGGGGGGGGGGGGGGATGAAGCAGTACGTTTGGGTTGGAAACTGATACAGCAAAACTCACTACGGATTACATTGTATCTTTAATGCTACAAGAAGGTGTTATTATAGAATAAACAAGACGCAGATGCCAAATATCAGTCTGCGCAGAAATACATACATGTATTTACGTTCCTGGCAAAGCAGTTTAAAAATAAAAATCATGTATTAACAGCACGTGAATTGCCTTGTTTATTCTCCCGTTAATACACAGGCGGATCCAGTGAAAAAAGTAGTTTTTATGCAAGAATGGTAGTATCATGTAAAGTATTTTTGGCCCGAAAGGTTCTGTTGATGCAGTTAACTACTCGTTTTCTAGAAAATGATATGTGAGCATTTATACGCTGTGTCATTGTCAATGTTTGGACTGACGTAGCGTTTTCTCCGCATGTAGACAATTTAGCGTAATTTGGTTTATCTAGTTTTAGCCAGAAGATTGAAATATATATAATCTGAATACTGTATAATGTGACGCGAAAAGAGCCACAGGCGAAAACATTGCCGCAAAAAGCGAAACTAAAAATACTCTGTTACATTCGATATCTTCATGCATTACCAGTTTTACATTATAATAAGTGCATGAATATAACTACGTTTTTGGACGTGTTGTTATATTGTACAGAGTAAGGAAATACATAAGAGGGCAATATGGATAAAAGTGTGTTAACATTGCATGTGCATGTCTAAAAGCGCCACACGAAAACATTTTAAAGCTCGCTACTAAATCCTGACGATGTTAGTCTAAGCTTAAGGGCTAGGATTGTTTTAAAACAAAGTTACCGGCATCATCTTGCCCATTGGTATTTACGGCAATAAGTTTAATTTTCTCTATTTTGTATACTTTGTCTAATTTATATTGTGAAAGCTGAATATTATCTATATCCATAATATGTTTACTGCTTTTTATTAAATCTTTAACAGTAACCTCTTCTTCTGTATAAGTGTATTATACTTACGTCAAATAAGTAAAGTACAGTGCAAGCTCTATAAGAAGCTTCTTTTGTGCTTTTTCTCTTCACTACACAGACTAATTACTGCTTCGATTACTTAGATTTATACTCCTTTGCCGTGAGTATGTTATTGTACTTAAGATAGGTCCATTGTATGTTCTTTGTGCATTGAACTACCGTTTTGTTTTTACTCACATGCACTCGTGCAATCCGTTTGTATTCTATGTATTAGTATGTTTAATACATTTGTATATGTTGATGTCCAATCGGCGGGTCTGTTTGTTATCTGACTGTTGATATGTTTTGTTGTTAAATGTTTACTGATAATAAATACCATAACGATGTAACTGCTGTTACATAAAGAAATCAGAACAAACGAAAACAGATTTTCGTTTATGATAAAAATCAGTACTGAATTCAGCAATGTAGAAGGGAACGTCATGTTGACATGTTTTCAGCATTATATGATAAACAAATAGCACCTGCTTTAAGTACGACACTAAACACTGTTATCATAAAGAGAATAATCTCAACCGAAGCGAAACTGAGGTTGAATGTATC
The DNA here is from genome assembly GCF_021730395.1 of Mercenaria mercenaria. NCBI lineage: Eukaryota > Metazoa > Mollusca > Bivalvia > Venerida > Veneridae > Mercenaria > Mercenaria mercenaria. Next base: position 93,103,934 of record NC_069364.1, on the reverse strand, counting down.
TCAGAGAATGTTGATAATGATATGAAAGGTAATGATAGGTAATGCCTCAGTCGGGATTCGATCTGACTTCACCTCATTCCAATAGAATGTGACAAGAATCGTTTAATGACCGCGAACTCGACCGTTTTAACCCGTTCCATATAATACTAGGTTACATGTAGAAGAAGCTTAAGTCGGAGTTGCAACTGGCTCAGAGAGGTCATTTGATGCTGAATACTTATGAAGAGTAAAATTATAAAAATATTGTGTATATGAGTTCCAGGGAAACCTGCTGACATGTTAAACATTATCAAACTTTCCGCCGGATAAAATCAGACTTATGTACCATGTAATGTATGGTCATATCATGATGTGAAAGACAATGTATTGTTTAAAACATTTGGTCAACTAGTGTCTGAGAAACATGCTTATATGTAAACATTCACACAATGTCACAAAAGGGTTATGATTTGGAAAAAATGTCAGCCAGACTAAGATCAAATACTCTTTTTTGAAAGTATTCAGCAGAATGCCATCTATAAAGGATTTTTACTGATGGAAGCTAAATCTAATAAAGTTTGCATTTGTTGAGACATAGGGTTACGTTTTTTCATCTTAAAATACTATTAGGTACTTATTATACGAAATCTTGATACATGTAAGCGATTAATTTGGTTAATATCAATAAAGTTATTTGTCCTCTCAATTTCTTAAATATACAATATTATATCATTCTCCCGTGGCACGGAACATACCGAGTAAATAAATACCATTTTAATATTGCAAGTACTGACGTGTAAAAGAAGGATGGTTTTTCTAAAGAAAAAACATGATAAATACTTTAATATCATTTGCACAGAGGTAACACATTTAGACGGACTCTCTTTATGAGACCGCCTCGGTAGCCTAGTGGTAGAGCGTCCGCTTCGAGTGCGGGAGGTCGTGGGTTCATTACAAAATAACTGAACACTCACTTCGAGAAAGATGTAATATTTCTATGAGATTATTTACATATAAATTACTATTTCATCTTATAGCGGACGAGATTAACATCTGCTTCTAAAAGTGTTCAGGTTTGACCTGAAATGTCACAATCATGCTTCTGTACCGGAAAACACAAACATTATGCCATTTAAGCATCTAATAAATCTTTAAGCTGAATCACAATTTAATGTTAAATCAATTTCAAAATTATAATTTTACCAAACCACAACACTGTACCACTGTTAAAATAAACTAACAGCAATCCTAATAATCATTCAGTGCCTGTCGTGTGGCTATAATATAATGATGTATAAGTGATTACGCAATAACTCATATTTAGATACTGATGTGGTCACCAGTATTGAGAAAACAAGTGCCGACTTTAATATGAATAATCTTCAAATTATGATCGATTATGATGAATCCCGTAAGGTGCTACGCGTATTTCGACCAGGACGAACATACTGCAATATCGTCTTATCTGCCCGCATGGTTCGGTTTCCTGTTTCTAATTAACGACATTATACAACACATTTACAGAAAAAGGTAATGATTCACACCAAACGATAATAACGCTTTTTTGTTTTTACACTTTATCAAGGCATTAAAGCTTAATAAGCGCATCCCTTTGGCCTCGGTAACATTGAGTTCTGTGCAAATAAGTGTTTTATGTTATGAATAAGAGCAAGCCCACATGATTGGCATTACTTTGAACTAATGAACCAGCTATTTTCTGTTTTGTCGTAACGGTTTAAATTTTACAAAAAAAATGGCATCTGATTCATGTAACACATAACGTCAGAAGTATTTTTTGTTCTTGAAGTATTGAAGAATGCCTTGTAAACTGCATATGCACATGATACATGTATGTGTTTACGATCTGTTCAATGCAAGTAACATGATCTGGAAAGCAATCATGATAGCTTTACATCCTTGGATTTAATTAAATAAAGAAATAAAACACTTATTATTAAATGTCATTTTGTAGTATGTAACATCATTTAGGATGGTTGTGAATCAAATAATAAATACCAGAAATAAATAAAGTGATATTTACTACTTATATAATTTGTCAATTTCTTCCTAAAGCACGTGACATATTACCAATTAATTTCAAAACTATTCACTAATATTGTATAGAATAAACAATAAACGAAAGGCAAGAGAAAAGCATAGTTTCTGTTTCGAGTATATAAATGCTCGATTTATATAGTGTACACGTAAACACATGGTCGTTTGTAATTCGTGAGCGAGGCAATAATTTTACCTGATTATTGGGTGTGGCAATGATGACTTCTCTGCAATTCCTGGGTGTGGAAATAACATATATGTGATTCCAGAGAGAGTCAATAACTGCCATATGATTCGTGGAAGAAGCAATACATTCTCTGCAATTTTCACTTTTTGCCTTTGGTTCCGCTGGTCTTGGAGTACCACATTCTTCCAGAGATTCTTTAACATAACTGAAATATTGGCGAAAAACGGTGCTCAACCCAAAACAAACATTTTTCATGATGTTGCTAGATCTTTAATTCTCTTATAATACTCCCTAAATGATATTTCCCTTACATTATACTATATTGAGCTTCAGACATACACATACCAGAACATAGATAATTAGTTAGGAACAGGGCTTCTCAATTTGATAGTTTCAGTGTTATAAATGACACAAGAGACATAAATACGAGATCAATCGTCAATTATGTCTGCGAAAGTCGAGAATGCAATTTGACGAGTGTGACTATATTTATCTGATGGGATGTTTTCGTTATAAAACAGATTAACTGTCTCAATCTGACTCGTCTCTATAATTTCATGAGCACATCGCTCTCTGTAGTATAGTTACATTGTAACCCATTGTAATCCACCTTTCACTACATGGTTCCATCTCCAAGCCTTGGCACCATTCAGCGTTCATGAGAGTTTCCCATTCTAAATACTTATAGTAATACCTATGTAAATGGTGTAATAGTATCTTGCTGATTGAGAATTTAGTACCGGTCGGTGAAATTTAGAAGAGGCACTTAATCTGCTGGAAAAAAATAAAATGTTATTACATTAACATATGACGTAAAGCTCAAATGTTTGTTAATCATAATGATTGTTGTACACAGTAATTGACCGTGTATAATTTACAGTTTTGATCTTATTCATTTCAGAACACACAAGGACAGGACAGAATACTTGATGCATCAAGTAGAATTTCCGGTTTTCACTGATAAAGTAATTTTGTTTTTGACGGGTTTACAAAAACTTTTATCCTTTCATGCATATGTTAGCATACAAATTGCGTGTTTTGTTTGTTTATACACATGTTTGTATTATTGAATGCCTTCATGGATATAAGTTTGAAATTTTCTCTAGTAAAAGGGTGTTTTCTTTTTTGTATTGTTGAATGCATCCATGGATATAAGTATGAAATTTTCTCTAGTAAAAGGGGATAAGGTTTGAAGTATCATTTAACAAGTATCATCTGCATTTAAAGAGATTTTGAATGAACGGAAATGCCCTTGCTTAGTTTAACGACACTAGAAATGCCAGTCCCATGGTATTTAATGCGTCAACATGTCTTGTTGCTACATCATATATTGATTTGTTCTGTTCTCATGAATGTAATTAATGAATTTTATTTATACGTTTTGCTCCACGCTGTCTCTCACGGCACAATAGCATGTTTTGACGTTCTATGGATACTACACACACGAAACACAAGAGATGAAGTTCATTTCCCCGACATCTTACAAAAAATGAAGATGTTTACTAACAAATATTAATATCAGATCTAAAAAGAGGCTGTCTCATACTGTCATTGAAGAAGTACTGAGGCGCTACTACTTTGGTTGCTTCTTAGCTTCGTTTATACACATAATCTGTTCGTATTTTATACAATATATAACTTTTCTGACTTTGTACAAATGCAAGGAAGACTTTTTCGCTTTCTTTTTAAATACTCGAGATAATAAAATACTACAGAACAAATAACGTGACTGAGTGTATCTCGTTTAGTAAAACAAGGACAGGACAGGACATTTGACTACGAAATTACATTTCTGAATTCATGGGAATTGATTTCTGTAACAGTCAAACCTATGCTGAAATGCATTTTGCTTAAAGGCATTTTCTTATGAAAATTCAATCAACCCATTGTACGTAATTCATTTGTACTAAGCCGTTAGAGTACACACCCATTGCACACTTTGGTAGTCATATTTGGAGCTATAAACCTATTTAAAAGTGTCTAGACATAATGTGTAAGTAGTAGATTTATTTGAAGAAAATAATTCTTTAGCTTAGCACACAGACAAGCACACAGGTACGCACACACGCATGCTTGCATGCACGCACGCACACACGCTCGTGTACTTGCTACTTACAGATGTTGAATGAAGTTACTGAGCTTTTTCTTATAACCAACTGTGGTGTAACAGGGTCTAAAGTTCACTATTCTAACTACAACAACAACAACTCTGTTCTCTATAATAACTACTGTTTAATATAGTACTATGTTCTGAGTTAATATATACAACAATGTCTTCCTTCATAATTCTCTAACATAGTTCACTAACATTTCACAGTTATTAAAAGAACTTCAATTCTTCGACATAATTACTTCAACGTTAATTGCCTCGGTCTTTATCTAACTTATTCATTTTGCTAGTATCGAACATACGCATCTAACCTAACTGAGAACCAGAATGATACTGAAGTGTTGTCTCAAAACTTCTGCTTATGAAAGAAATGATTCGTGACTTGAGTCATGCGGCGTGATCAAAAGACCGGGTGTTTATAATTACCCTGTCATTTATCCAGTTAGTCAGTTGTCAAAACAATATCGTAATTTTGAAACATGCATTGCTGGACAATGCATTAACTGGGCGATATAATGTAACCTGTCATTTAATGCACATGACTAATTTCTAGACCGTAAAGCTAAGTGTGAAAAGGAATGCGAAATATATTCTTAAAGTACATGACTTATTATTGACCGTAAAGCTAACTGAAAAGAATGCTTAAGAAGTATTTGGTATAATGGATTCTTTAAACCATTATATCACACTCGCCCCTTTCTTGTGAGTTTTTCTTTTAATTATCTATAAGAGAATAAAAATAAAAACAAAAACAAAAATTTACATGAGGCAATCAACAAATTAAACATGAGGTAATACATAAAACCGGCTGATAATATATACTTAATTTTGTTTTTAAAGTTTTAGCCGTAATACTGAAGATTAATGCCTTTAAGTAGAATAGAACACAATTGAATTCATAAAATCAAAAATAATAAGATCAATGCATGATATAATATATAATAAGATCAATGCATGATATAATATACACAATCAATGAATAAGATGAAACACAAAGTATTCGTAGATATAATTTCACAATTTCACAGATTTTTTGATTCAGTCCTAGAATATTCAATTTGTTTTCTTTTTTGTTTCAGTCCTAGATTGTTTTTCTTGCTTTTTGAAGTCAAAACCCCATTTAATTTAAATAAAACACTGCATTACTAGCGGACACAATTTTCACAATATTTTTCACAATACTAAAATGCACTTTTTCCTCCCTTGCCCAGAGGGGTTTTGCCTTCAAGAATGTAACTGAAATGAAAAAAAAATAATTGTTTATACACAACATAACTGTCAAAAATATACCTGTCAAGAAGAATATCATCATTAGGAAATACTTCAAGTAACAGTTAGACGTGCGTAAAATGTCAATTACTGATATGTAATGATATATATATATAAGTTCACAAATCTCTAGAAAATAAGATTAAATATGCGAAAGTAATATTAATAAGAAAAATCCCGTAACCTGTTTTTATATTATAATGAAATAATAAAAATCTACAACTTAGTATATACTAAAAAATGAAACAATGTTCTAGAATCATATTTAACAATCGGAACGATACTTGTTTTCCGGAACGATACTTGTTTTTACGTGAAAGGCGACATCATTCATTTCAAGTTCCATGGTTGACATCTGTACACCGCAGTTGCTATAGTCGAATTAGTAAGAGTGGTGACCCATCAACTTGTCAGTTTTCTCCAAAAAGCCATGAAATATGTTCGTATGTCACCACGCATTATTATAGCCTTCATTGTTGAGTAATAGCTTAGCCCGGCTTCAGAAGGTCGTTTTCATAGAAGGTTTGGCGTGTTGCTCCAGCAGCATTCTCTCGGTTTAATGAATATACAAGCAATCATTTAACATTGTCAAAAGTTTCGTTTGTCTATATAAGAACTTTACTTAATGATGCCTTCTTAGAATCTCTAAATAGAATGTTTATAAATTTGTCTTTTGTATGCCAATCTGGTTCCTGTTTTCTGTTTTTCAATCTTTTATAGTTTTTATTTCATTTTTGTAACAAAGCGTCGTCGTCTTAAGTCAGGACTGTTAAAAACTCCGTAAACCTCTAATAACTATTCGGGATACATTTATTGCAAAATACAAAATGATAGTTTCTTCATAAATGTTCAAAATAATTCTAATAACAGTTATCTCTACGCTGAAAAACTATGTATTTATCATGCACAAATTTGTCCTTAAATCTTACACTTAGACTCATAAAAACATGTTTTATTCTTTCTCTTTACGGAATTCCGCCTTAAATAGCAGTAATGCAATGAAATATTTTGCTATAATGAATTTCCAGCTAATTAACAAGTAATACTAATTCATATTGAAACATAACCGCAACTACTCTGACTCATACATAAGAAGCAATCTCTATGTCTGATTGCAAGGGTCGCATGCCTAGCGACATTATTCTCCTCATCAATACATGGTCGCTTTCCTAGCGACATAATTCCCCTAAGACTCATAATATAAGAAACTTCTTGTTTCATCAACGATCGCATTTCTTGCGACATTCTACTATGTATAAGCATTACACATGCTCTATGATGGTTCTTGACACATCATACAACGATACATTATAATAATAAATTTAGCGTTACACACGCCTCACAGACGTTATTAACGTCATATCAAAATCTCATGGAGTTCAGAGCATTTGGGTTATGATTCATAAAATGTTACCTTGTCATTTTACTAATTGAGAGCAATTTACTACTTTACTTCCCTAAGGGTATTCCACACTTAATATAACAAAAAAAACGAAGCTGGACTATATACATATGCTTGTCAATTTATGTTCTAATGAGTAATCTGTATGAAATTTATCTTTACAACAATAATGCATTTTCCTTATGAAATATACCATTTTCTGAATAATTCTATACGATATTCTTGTAAAAAAATCTTAATTGTTGACTTTAATGTACGAAAATTCGTGAAATTTAAGAATAAAGTTTCTTTTGGATTGCCTGTAAAATTGTAAAAAAAAAAGTTAAAGAGAGCTGAACATCTCTTCAAATCAAAAATGCATCTAAAGAATTCCCGAATAGCATCGTTGGTATACGAGTTAAAATGAACAGTCACTAACCTGATGAAGTATCGATTTCTTTTTCCATAACCATACACCATGGATGTTCTCTTTCCTTGCCGAGCCTTAAATTGCATCTTGTCCGTACGTTTCGTTTGTTCATGGGGTTTCTAACAGCTGTCTGTAGAGGTTTATCGGTCGTCAATTCCATTACCAGTCGTCTGCAAAATCGTCAGTGGTGAAAGTTATTTCGTCTTAAATCGTCATGGTGGCCTCGTCGTAGTTGGTAGTACTTCTTTCGTGTTGTGTCCGCGACGTTGTCACGATTCGTTTAAATCCTGGTTCTTTTAAGGCACCAAATCAACCCGTGTGGTGTAACAGTTACTAAGGTTTACTATTCTAACTACAACAACAACAACTCTGTTCTCTATAATAACTACTGTTTAATATAGTACTATGTTCTGAGTTAATATATACAACAATGTCTTCCTTCATAATTCTCTAACATAGTTCACTAACATTTCACAGTTATTAAAAGAACTTCAATTCTTCGACATAATTACTTCAACGTTAATTGCCTCGGTCTTTATCTAACTTATTCATTTTGCTAGTATCGAACATACGCATCTAACCTAACTGAGAACCAGAATGATACTGAAGTGTTGTCTCAAAACTTCTGCTTATGAAAGAAATGATTCGTGACTTGAGTCATGCGGCGTGATCAAAAGACCGGGTGTTTATAATTACCCTGTCATTTATCCAGTTAGTCAGTTGTCAAAACAATATAGTAATTTTGAAACATGCATTGCTGGACAATGCATTAACTGGGCGATATAATGTAACCTGTCATTTAATGCACATGACTAATTTCTAGACCGTAAAGCTAAGTGTGAAAAGGAATGCGAAATATATTCTTAAAGTACATGACTTATTATTGACCGTAAAGCTAACTGAAAAGAATGCTTAAGAAGTATTTGGTATAATGGATTCTTTAAACCATTATATCACACAACGCCCTATTTATGTAATAAAGCAGTTCTGTCAATTATACAACTCCGGGTCAATTCTGGGATGACCAATTAACGACAAATACTCCACATCGCGTTGCTAATAAATAGCGCCGCAAAATAGAACTTCCTCATTACAATATCACTTGACAACGCTGACAGGACATTAAATCTATTAAAAATTGTGTCTAATATAGCTGTTTTTCTCGTTTGATATTCATTAACGAAGGACACTGCCAACTACTGACATCATAATGTATTGTTAGAACTAAGAAGTGGTTATAATTATTTGACAAATAACGAGCTGTTCTAGTAAATTATGTTAGGTGTTTTATTCTGATTGTGACACATACATGCGAAAACCATTCGCTCATTAACCATACCTCTTATCAATGTATTGCTGGCTACTTGGAAGGAAACATCAACAACACTAAGGAGAAACCTGTTGTTTTTTGTTACAAGTCGCGTTTAATTGTATGATTTGTAACTTTATCTTGACAGATTTAAAGCGATGTTATCCTGTTTCATGGTGTTTCTTCGGCAGGAGTTTTTGTTTTTCTCGGTCATAGTTCTTTACTGGCTTGTAGGTGACATCTATTTCTTTTTACATTAAATTATAGACCAGATCTTTTCTAACAGATTTATTATAATTTGGTCAGCAGTATTAATACTCTTTTCCCAGTAAACTGACGTAACTTTGTTCACAAACCTATTTCGATTGCTATGTAGTGACGTTACTATCTTGTACCTAGTTGAAAAGAATAGGTAAATGCCGTGTGTGAAGACCAAATAATCAGTCATTGGTCGATCTTTTATTCAGATAATTGTATGCTTTTTTAGTGCCTTTCGAGTGTCTTAAATCTCTTTGTTAGTTTATCCTCTTCATTTTCTTTTTTTATCTCTTAACCGTTTATAAACATTTTATATCATTTTTGAACATGCTTAGATTTGAGAAGGCAATTCAGTACTCATGACAGCGTATATATTCTTCTTCGCACAACAACAACCAATCTACGTCTGACTGATATCAAACAGTGTACCTGTTATCAATGGAAAAATGACTGAATACCTTGATACTCGTTTAGATATATGTATATCTACAGAGACTTTTCTTTATAAAATGTTTTATCACTCTCTAATAAATTAGCTAAATTACGTAAATTTCGTTACATGAGGTCTCAGTAGTGACGTACAGATACACGATACATGCGACGTCGTACCAAGAATTGACAGATACGCTAGTACCATCACCGCATAGAAAATACATGAATAAGTAATCATTTATTCTATTTGCGAAAATAGAGAACCTGCAAAACGTTTAATCTGAAAAGGTCCTGTAGCTTCATTTCTGCTTACTCTCATATTGGGGCCTCCATAACCGAATGGTTAAGATCGCTGACTTTCAAATCGCTTGCTCCTAATCGATGAGGGCTCGAGCCTCGGGGCGTTGAATTCTTCATGTAAGGAAGTCATCCAGCTGGCTTAAGGAAGGTCGGTGGTTCTACCCAGGTGCCTGCTCGTGATGAAATAATGCTCGGAGGGGCACCTGTGGTCTTCCTCCACCATCAAAGCTGGAAAGTCGCCATATGACCTATAATTGTGTCGGTGCGACGTTAAACCCAACAAAATAAATAAATAAATACTCTCATATTAAGCTTGATTATTTGATTCTAACATATTTACAATATCTGCCTCATAGAAAGTTAGCTGTATTGTCATACCTTACCTCCCGTTATACAAATATCTCAGATTTGTATATTGTAGTCTATTTAATTGTCTTATCCAGACGTAACTGACATTTCGTTGCTTTACTGTTGGTTAGTTTATTTTAACAGTGATGTTATGATTGTAACGAAATAGTGTTTCATTGGTTACTGATCAGGTAAAATATTAGTTTTCAAAGTAATATTAAATGCGTACATTTTGCAATGGCATTTTACAGGGATCCATTGTTTGTTCTTTATGTCTTAAATCTACCGTTTTGTTTGAGTTTTCTTGTATTGTTTACTCCGTCTTTTATTCCATCTATGTATGTTAATTACATTTGTACATATTCGGATACTGCGTTTTTCTATTATTTGTTACTTGGACTTCAGACATAAAAGTAAAGCTTCTGGGTGAAATGTCACTTAGTTTCAATCGAACTGGAATGGGAAAAGTTAAAATTACTTGACAAAAGTGTTAAGGGTTATATTTCTCCGAAATGAATGACATTAAACAAGGATTTTCATATGCAGACTTTTTGTAATGGGACATCGATTGATAAAAAGTCTTACTGAATACAATTATTGTAAGAAAGCAATGTTTGTATTTTCCTTCGGTATCCAATGGCATTTTGTAAGTCAAACCTATTCTAAACCTATCGTGTTACATCATGAACTTGACTTATCCATTCTACATTGGCGTCTGACCATGACAAAATATGAAAAAGGCACAATTTTATGTAACGAACTGAAATTTGTCAATACAAGACATTCTTTTACCTTGGCGAAGACTGTCGCCTGCCTACCCATCAAACTTACACGTTTAACGAAGAAAATAGATTTTGATGAACCAAACCACAAAGAAATGCACATATGCCAAAATGTAAGTCCATGAAAAACAACTATTGGAAATGTTTTACATTTAAAACAAAATATAAAACAGACACAATCTATTATAAAACTTTTGAAAGATGATGAATTTTACAAATTATCGCAATTAGCTGCAATTCAATTTACGATCTGCCTTTAAAATAAAATATAAAACAGACACAATCTATTATAAAACTTTTGAAAGATGATGAATTTTACAAATTATCGCAGTTAGCTGCAATTCAATTTACGATCTGCCTTAGTTATTGCTATCCCATTATTTTTACTACTTGGAGAGCTGACTTACTTATTTCTGATGCATTGTATGGAGAAGGTTATACTTTCATGGCTGTTATATTTCGATCTTCTAAGATCGTTCAGCACGACTTTCGTACTATATAGTTTCCCAGCTTGAACATTTCGGCCTGGGTGGTTCCAATATTCCCGCTTTTATAGCGGTTGGTGTTGTATAATCTACCCCTGGATATCGTGCCTGCTTTTTAATTTTGTCTTTTGACAGTTCCTGTGCAGGCTCTATAACATCAGATCCCCTTTCTAAATTCCAGTTTGTTTAGTTCTGCCAATTGTTTTCTCGTTTAGGACAAACCCGCTATTTTAACTGGAGACCATATGCCAGTTTTCATGGAATTACACCTAGTGTATCATTGAAGGTTCTATGTGCACCGCCATATGAACACATTTGCGGATGTCTCTAAATTGTTTTTGTACTTCTGTCGTACTATGGTTTGCAAAAGTGCATCTATGTTTCGTCGGTTTTCTTAGATGTGTCATCCTGCTTTGCAATCCATGACTCTGGCCATGTATGTTGTAATCTACTCTGAACTTCTGATTTTTTTTATTTTGATTTCATTTACTTGGATACCGACATTACATTTTCTAAATCCGTACTTTTAAAAATACCTGTTTTTGTTAAGTAGACCTCAAATGACTGCAAAAAGATCGTTGATTTCACGCTTTAATATACTTAGTATACAACAAATCTTTCATAACTTCAAAGTATGATATTGATATCTTTCTTGGATTCCAGGAATACTTAAGATATTACAAGATATAAATAAAATCTGTAAAAAGATCCCCTGGAAGCATAGAATGCAACCAAAAAGAATAATAGCAGACTCGGTTTGATTTAGTCTGTTCATGAGAGGTTATAAAATGTGCAACACCTCTCACGCCCCGTATCACCGGCTTAAACGGAGCTATATTATACATCTTTTGAATGGACGCCATGATTCCAAAAGAACAAGTCGTCTAAATTAAATTAAATAAAAAGTCGAAGAGTCTGGGAAATGTTGAAAGTGTCGTAAAATTACCTAATACGGAATCGCAGAGAAAGACTCTGTCTGGAGAAATCCAAAGACACCATAAACATAATCTAGTTATTCGCTCAGTTTTATAATTAGAAATATATATTACACATACAAATTGAATATTAGACAACGTGTAGAGCATAATATGTTGACACTGCAGCAAGATAATTGATGTCAATATAGTGTCTTAATAAATGAAAAACGTACTGCCCTAATTCAATTTGCCAGGGAAAATGCTAAGCATTTTTACTAGTTGCATTGTAAACAATTTACTATGTGGACCTGTGACGAAGTTTGTAAAACCCTGTCCTTTTTATTGAACAATATTTACACTAGGTTTGGATATGCAGTTTTCAGACAAGTAATTGGTATTCTAATGGGAACAAATTGTGCACCCCTTGTCACAGATTTGTCTTCATATTGTTATGAAAGAGATTTTATGTTGAGCCTTTCTCCAAATACACAGGCAGACATTATTACTGCATTTAATTATACATCACGCTATCTTGATGATATTCTTAATATGGAAAATTCGTTTTTTCTTCAATTTGTGGAAACTATTTATCTCAGGGCGCTCCAGTTAAATAACTATTCGGATACTACTGCTTCATTTCTAGAATTGCATCTCTCTATTTATGGCAATCATATACATACCAAAATCTATGACAAAAAAAGATGATTTCAATTTTAGAAATGTAAATGTCCTCTATTTGAATAGGAATGCAACCCCAGGCAACATATGGGATATATATATATTTCAATTAATTCGGTTTGCAAGAGCGTGTAGTCATATTAAGGATTCCAATTAACGTAATCAATATAATTACAAATAAGCTTCTTCAGCAAGGCTACCATTATTATAAATTACGTAAATACTTTGCTAAATTTTACTATCGGAGTTCAAATTTGGTTTTAAAATACAATAGTAAGTTAAAGACACTTCTGCAAGAAGGTATATCAAAACCCGATTTTTATGGGGATGTGGTTTACAAACTTCGTAAGATTTTTGGTCATGGCGATTTTCCAATTGTATTTAGTAAAGTTATTAAACGTTTTGTTAAAAGAGGTTATGACCCAACTGTTTTGAAACACACCGCATGTTTGGTGTTCAGCCCTTTTACAGTTTGACGCTACGTTTTCCTTTTTGACTGTGTCTGACGGAACAGGTGGATGCATCTATGACAGGTAGTTCTTAAATCCAACCGGGACTTACCTGTTTTGATTGCTGTCATCTGGCCTCTTTCGTCGGGCTCTTGTTGCTCAGTCTTCTGCAAAGGCATTGAGTACATGTCGTATAGGTTCATAAGGATTGTTTTTTATATAAATATACATTTTTTTTGTGTTTCTGTTGCCTTGCGTATGTTAGGGTTTCACCTGGCGGGGATTAACTTTTATTTACACTTATTTTATCTGGAACATGGTCAAGGTACGAATGACGTTAGTTGCACCATAAACTGGTTTAAGCTCCCCAGTGCTGGTTTTGCCACTGACCGTTCCAAGGCGCTTCCCCACTGTGTTCCTTTATTTGCTCGTTTTGTCCTAGTGTGTTTGCTTTTTGTGAGTGTGTGTTGGTGTGTTTGCTTTGTGTGAGAGTGTGTTTGTGTTTTGGTCATGTGCGCGTCCGCGTGCTGGGTTAACGTTTAGGGAGGCTGCGTCTTTGGCTCTCCTTGTTGGATATTTATCCTTTTATTTAATTTTCATACACTTTTTAATTTTAAAACGAAGTTTTTTAGTATGTTCCTTATTTGCAGTTCTGTGAATAATTACGGTCTGTTGTTATGCAACACTTTAATAGCACGAGGGAAGCATTTATTTTCACCTTTTTATACATGTTTAAACCTGGAACATAATTTTGAACACTTGGCCGTTTGCATAACAACGACGCTACCAGTCCATGCCTCTTTTAGTTCTTAATGTAACTTGCGTTCGCAAATTTTTATTAAAACTGCGAAACATTTTCTTTTCAACCTCTGGTCGTAATTTAATGGTAACCCTCCTTCGCAAAGTTCTTCGCAATCGACGCAAGAAACCTATCAACAGATAATGTTGTGTTGTTGAACCAGCAAGTTTTAAATTTTGATTGCACGTAACACCAATATTGCTTAACTTAGTTTAAAGAGTACATTGCAAAACATTATTTGATTTGATAAATTAAACTCTCCAGAAATGAATGAAATTTTCTGTACTTCCGGAAATAATCAGATTCGTTTCTTGTAGTTATTAGAATAGAGAAAAGTAGAAACTTCACAGGTCGCTCAACACGACATAAACGAAAATGTTGCAGGCTCGGTTTGATTGAGCCTGTTCATGGACGGTAGTGGAAATGCATGCTACCGTCCACGCCCTCTAGCCCCGGGTTGAGCAGAACTCAACATTTACACATGCTAAAAGTACAAAAAGCAGTTTAGAGATACTAGCAGATGTATTCAAACGGTGGTGTACATGGAACCTTCAATGATACACGTGTTGAGGCGTGTAAGTCCATGAAGAGCGGTGTTTTGTCCCCAGATAAAGTAAAGGGTTTGTCCTAAACGAGAAAACAATGGGCAGAACTAAACAAACTGGAATTTAGGAAGGGAATCTGTGGTTATTGAGCCTGCGTATCCACACAGAAACTGTCAATAGGCACCATATCCAAGGGGTGATTAAACAATACCCAAGGCTATGAAAGCGGGAGTATTGGAACCACCCATGCCTAAATGGTCATGTTGAGAAACTAAACAGTACCAATAACACGACATAAAAGTTGTGCTGAACGATCTGAGAAGATCAAAATATAACAGCTCTGATTGAATGTACGGGGAGACATTTTACGGCCGCCACACGGCACGAACAACGCTGCTGTGATAATAAAATAGAGAAAAATAGAAACTTCACAGAAAGTCCTACTGGATAATCTGCAAACGGATTAGATGAAAATGAGAAAAAAACGCAGTCAAAACCATTCGAAAAAGGTTACTGCCGCATTCTCAAATACACAAACATCATTTGCAATAAAATGTAGAATTATCTCAAACTCGGATGGATGGACGGATAGATGAATGGACGGACGGTCAAGATACTAGATACAAGAGACAGTGTTTAATGGCGGAAAATATTAGCTTAAGAGCTACTTCCCGGCACACAAATAGAACAGGAATTAACAAGATTAAAACAGCTAAATGGAAAGATAAGCAAGTAGTTAAAGCATGTAAAAACATTCGAGGACAATTTAGACTGAATATGGCCTGCTTCAATCAGGAAAGTAAACATATACATGTAATGCATAGAAATTATATATGCACGAAAGATCAAACATGTAAGAATGAAGTGCATAAGAAAATATAAAACTAGCAGACATATATGCAGTAACTGCGTAGAAGGTTTTAATCGAGACAGCGGGAATGAAAATGTGAGCAGAAAATACATAATATTAATGTAAGCAGAAAGGCACTATCATTTAATTGAAATTTAATAGCACGTCCATAAAGATTGGTATGATCTATCAGCACATTCCTCTTGAATGTTAACTAATAGCGCATAAAACATCGTGCGTACGTGTGCGGCTTTCTATTTTTCTCTATTTTAGCATCTTTTTAAACATTTTATCTGTTATATAAACACCTGTAGCAGTGAATACAGTATCAAATTTTATAGTGCTGTCTCACTACATATCACGCTTTAGACACGTGACATGATATCCCACCCAGTCTCATTACACTGACACCGCGCTGCCCAGTCCTAGCATTATCCTCTTAATGCTGAGCGCCGAGCACGGAAGCTATCATTTTACCCGCCTTTGGTATGAAGCGGTTAGGGAGAGAACCCAGGACCTCCCGCACTCGAAGTGAACGCTTTTCCATTAGGCTACCGAGGTGGTATAAAACATTATTTAAGAAAAACAGCAGACAAACAAACAAAGCAAAACACTTCTTTTACTGTACCCAGATCATTTGGCTTCTACTTATGTTTGAGTGTTTAATCTGTCCGACCAATCTACTCGTCCAGTTAGCAAACAGGCATTTCGCAATGACAAACAGAAGAAAAATCAAAGAGGGCGTCAGTGTCTGGCAACAACAAAAGGACACTTAAAGCAAGCATACACATATACATATAAATAAGTGGCCATGGTGGCCCTGCATGGCTCAAATGACTTAAATGGGTACGCGAGGAGGACATCAACACAATGCTAAAGGCACATCTAAGCTCTAGTCCTTGAATTTTTAGACAAGAAGATTTTTAAAGTTTAATGCCAGTGGTGTCCCTTTGACTATAATATGAACGAACTTGGAAGAGAACAACAATGCCGCATTAAAGTATCTAAGATATGTGTCTAGCCTGTTCAGACTAGAGAGTTGTTCTTTCATGTGACCCTTGGATGGGGCCACTTTAAACCCCACGAGCTCAAGTTGAACAAACTTTGGTAGAGGATCTACAAGCCAAATATCTAAGTTACAGGGATTGAAGTTTTAGACAGGAATATTTTTTATGTAAGTCTAGGCAAAACAATTTAACCCAAAAGCGGGGTCAATTGTGACCATAGGTGCATGATTTGAACAAACTGGGTAGCGGACTACATCTACATGCCAAGGGCATTATAGTTTTAGACAGAAAGTCTTTTAAAGTTTTTCCTACATAAGTCTGTGCTAAACATGTTGATTAAAAGGGAATGATTTGCATATACTTCGTAGAAGATTATAGGAAATGGTACTTACCAAATATCTAAGCTTTTGGCCTTGTAGTTTCTGAGCAGAAGTTCCCTTATACAAAAACTATCTACAACAAATGAGAGGGTGGGGGTGTGGGGGCATAATTTTAAAAAGTTGGTAAGGGGCATTTAGACAATTCTAACTACCAAATAGTAAAGCTGTGCCATGCTATTTCGGAGAAGAAGATTTTTAAAGTTTTTACTTTTGGTTGCAAGATATAAACTTCTTTGACCAATTTTGGTTGAGGAACATCCAAGGAAAATCTAAGCCAATTTTTATTAACTTCCAAATGGTTTCAAAGCGTGGATAGAAAGACGACGTAAGACGGACTGTGAGTGTTCAAAATAGCGCACCCCGAGCATTTCTCGCTCAGATAAACGTAGACGGGCGCACCAATGGTTGGATGTATGGATGGATGAATGAATGGATGGATGGATAGTTACACTGGGTAGTTGTTGTTAGTAAACTGATGAGCCATTACTGTTCAATTCCAACACGTGATGTAGCCATGTAGTGGTTCGATTATCCCGAAATCCTAGAATTATTACCAATTAAATAAATATTCTGAAAAGTTAGCGACGTTATTTCGGCAGCTATTAACACTTTAAATGTCAAAGGTAATGGAGTTCATGTAAAACGGCGCCAAAAGTTTCACTTAGAATCTAAATTACATTTTATTAGGTGATCTATTGCTTTTTTAAACTAACGGGCTTACTCAATAAAGTGTACATTAAAAGGAAACAGGAAATGCATATGTGATATGGAGGCAGATATAGATGCATTTCAAAAATTATTTAAAAAATAAAAAATGTACAGTTCTTTATTCGTTAGATGCCGTTGGCTAACTATGGGAAAAATACCTAAAATTCTCAAAATCTGTATGGGCGCCGAAAAAAGTGAAACAGTTAAATATATGTTAATTGAAAGTATACCAGCTGATAATATTGGTGATAGGTCCAAACTACCTTTATATCAATTCGTTGTGTGCTGGTGTAATCATAACGGTTCAAAGAAAGATATTTTTACAACTTTTAGGCTTCATTCTAATATGCACGCTTACGCTAGAATGACGTCACGTTAACGTGCGGTGACGTCAAAGTTTTTGTTGCAACCAAGAAAGAGCGCTGCTATATTTTATCATCTGTTTTAGATTAAAGGCATATTAGAATTGAAATAATTTATAGCAAAACCGTGTTTTAACACTATTTATACACTCGGGCGGTAATACGTCGTACAAATAATTTATTACGCCCAACGTATAACCGCCCATCGTGCATAAGTAGTGTTAAAGCACTCTTTTCCTATAAATTATTTCTTAAATAACATGTCATGTTTGTTCGTCGAATGAAACATGTAATATTTTGCAAATTAAAAAGTTAGATAAAGCAAATAACACATGATATTTTAGTATTTACAGATAACAACACATCGTCACCCACGTGACATAAATAATATATTATTCATTATGCAATGTTACATATAATATATTATGTTTATGTGTAAATAATAATGAAATATAAATAAAACTAATAAGAGTTTCGCGAGCGGTAGTCACGCTGCAGTAGTACAGATGAGTATTGAATGACATCCTTATTTATTGTGCAAGTACCATAAAATATACCATACATATGTACCATTTATATAAACCATAAATATTTACTATAAATATGTACCAAAAAATATGCAATAAATATGTACCATGATTAAATACAATAAATATGTATCATGAATATATACCATAAATATGTATCATAATTATGTACCATAAATATGTACGATAGATACATACCATAAATATGTAAATTAGACGTTTTAATTTCCCTTAGTATATATACACCAATATATCCTACTGTACATCATAATTAAATTACATCAGGTTTGTTCAAAACGTCTCTCATACATTGACTGAGTAATTTTGACTTTCTTCTGTATTTTTATAAATATATTTTCAAACCATTTAATTTCAAATCGAATCAAATACCAATCATTCTACAATGTGTGCGAAAACTCTATGTCAGCCTCTAAATCTTTAAATTAAAATTTACTTTTAACGACGTTTAAGAACCGTAAAGAACGATTTAAGATTTGATTACATTTCCTTAGGCAATCTAACGTGTAGGAGGCAATAGAACTGTTGTGATGAGAATCTAATCAAATACAAGTTTCTCTTTTTCAGCTGGTTTGGAATAATCTTTGATATTAACTGAAATTAGCTGAAATTGCAAAGCTTATGTAAAGTACAACCTTATATGAAGAAGAATCGCATGCTTTTCTTTGAAGCAATATTTGCTTACAGAAGCTTAATTTTCACGCGTTTAATCATAAATGACGTTGTGTAGAGCACGAGAGTCACGACAGTCGTCGTTTTACACGCGTATTTCCAGCACCAGTTGAAAAAGGAAACTAGTTTATTTCGACTGCGTTGTCTTTATAACAGTAACAAACATCTTGTGTGTATGTATTATTATTTCTAAATAAAAGGTGTTTATGTTGACTGACCAGAACAAGTTTTTCTTTAGTTAAGTTTGTTTAGCTTTGATTTAATGTGTCAATTGCAGCGCACAGTATATGAAACAAAGTGCGCTTGCTACTGTGAGTCATTTTTTTTTCGGAAGTACACACGTCCTGCTTTAATTACATTGTCGTACAATGTTTACGTTTACAGAAACAATAGTCACTTTTTTCATGATGCAAGTAGAAACCGTATTTAAATTAGTGGGCAGTTCGATTGTATAGCTTACATTATGATAAAAATACTCGACATCTAAGTTTATTGCATAAAACATGTAAATACATTGCCTAAAGCAGATACGAACATACTATAATATGGACTATAGGTTGTACATGAATAGTTTCAGAAGAGACAACACAGCTGTGTGAACTTATTAATATCCTCCGCCATCCCCGTAATATATCAAAATAAGTTGGACACCAAGACCATTTGCTATGAATAATGACATCACGAGGAGAAACAGAAAACGGTTTTATGAATTATCTTTACAAAAGCGATTTCACTTTTTTGTTTTTATATGCTAAATTTATATATTTGGCAGGGGGGGGGGGGGGGGGGGGGGGGGGGGGGTCTCCTGCCCCCAAGTGTCTGTGATGCTAGGGGGTGTGAGGGATGTTGCACACTTCATTATCTCTCATGAACAGACTCAGTAAAACAGAGTCTGCTTTTATGTTGTTTGGTTGCGTGCTAGGCTTCCAAAGGATTTCTTCACACATTTTTATTATCTATTAACTCCTTTATCAGTCTACAAATGAACCATTGAATTCGGTCAGTTAGAACAGGTTAAGCTACATTTTATCTCGAGAGCACGACATCTTACCTCGAGCGCATTAAATCTCTTGTCGCAATCTCGAAATATACCTGCTGATGAAAACACATTTTTTGTGTGTGAAAATATCCAGCTTTAGAGACTTGTTACAACGAACAAAAGCTACATTTAGCGGGTTTCAGGTAACATTTTCAATAAATCAGCATTAGAATAATTCAGTAGTGATAAATGCGTTGTCTGTAGCTTAACGATGTGGTAATGGAATGAATTATTTTCCAACACAGCACTTGACAATACAAGGCAGAACGACAGGATAATATTGTACATTCACTGAGACTTGATAAGTAAATTCCTTATGCTTACTATTGGATTGAGAACGGAATAGGCAGACACAAATATGTTTATACATCTAAGTGTTTCTATTCATGCAAAGCTATTTTGAATATCTTGGCAGTACAAGCAGCTTAAGACCTTATTGTGAAACCCTACTGCCTTTGATATTTTAAAACAGCTTTTAAATAATTTCATTTTTTCTTCTTTGTTTTGTGCATGAACCGGTAAAACTACTGATAATGTAATTATGTTATCTATTATGTTTGTACCATTCACAGTATATAAGCAGCTTGTTTTAATTTGAGTTGAGTACAATCACTTCCCTATGTTAAAAATATTCTACAAACACGCAATTAATGAAATTGTAAATATTGCTATTAAAGTAAAGTAACACTATTATAACACAAATCTCTGTAAAATCTTCCCAAAAACTAGTCAATATTTCAAATAAAATTCAGTTTATTAAGTCAGCCATGTGAGACGTTTATTGAGGTACTTGGGTCTTAATATTCTTCGAACGGTAGATTGCAATGTGGCCGTATGAAAAAATATAAACTTGAAGTTATACTATTTAGTGTATTTACCAGTTTTATAAAAACAATAGCATATTTTGAATTTAGACCAAAAATGAATAGATCATTTATAAGTTCAAATTTGCCAGATGGAGAAAACGCTTTTGCGCAGAACAGGTGTGCAGAACCGGTATGCTGATACAGGTGTGCTGAACCGGGTATGCAGAACAGGTATGCAGAACCGGGTGTGCAGAACGGGTGAGCAGAACGTGCATGAAGAACCGCTGACAATAATTCAAATTCATAGAAACTGTGCGACTTCCAAATCATAAAAATGAAATTTATTTGAGTTGTAAATGAATAAAAACATTTGCATACCTTATGTTGTTATTTTCCTTGTATTTAGAAGTTGTCAAAAACAACAAAACATCTATTATAAAAGTATTTTATTTACTTCTGCTGTCACTATCTTCTTTTCAATACAGAAAAATGCTGCTATCCAACTATTCTTGAAATACTAATATTTATTACAGCATTATCTCTTGTGGGGTTGAATTCAATCAAACTTAATAGAGAATTTCAGGTTGTAAGGATTCCACATTTCCCATATTTCTCTATCGTAAAATCAGAATTATTTCTATATTCAAACCGTGAGAAAAACTAAAGAAAACTGATTAAACGTGATATAAACTTTTAGACTGTCAACAAAATTTCATGTTAAGCTGTATTCTTTTCATAGAATCATATTGAATAGTCATTACTTTAAACAATGGTATAGCTAAGTTCATTCTAATGAAAAGTGTCATAGTTCTTATATATTAACAAACATAACGTGTAAACTATTATAATGCTTATTTCGCTGAACCAGCAGTTTCAGGATAGGTTTTAACGCAATTTGAATTCTTCTCAGACACTTAAATCAGCGTTTTTCTTTAACCATAGAAACGCAGTAATGTGTATGGCTACTTCACAGTGTAATGGATCGCTTCGTATTCCTGTAGTATGCAAGTCAAATAAAGGATGTAACATGTAGTTAAATATTACAAAATTGGCTCTATTTATAGATAATTTTCATATCATTCATACATTCTCATAAGGATCTGATGATATGATAAATAACACGCCTATGTACATATTCTTCTCAGCAAAATGTCATCATTAGTTTCAGAAAATTCCAGTCGGAAAGACAGCACCCCACTTACGCTCTTTCAGAACCATCTAAAGACCAGTTGTCTCTGTTCAGTGAATAATTATACAGCCGACTGTATTTATATACAGAAAAGTTCGTGCGAGTTTGTGTTTGCTACGTGCATATTTGTAGCTTAAAAGTGAATGCTCAAAACAATTAAATACTTCTCCGAGGTGTCTAGAAAGGTTCATTTTTTTTCAATGCAAGTACAACTACAATGAAAATGTTCCGGCATATGGACTAGTTTTTGATATGCTGTCTTTATAAATACCATTTTATCACATCTCTCTGGTTCAAGTATACCCCAGTACTAATGCCCCAAGACTTTGTTATACAGTCCATGAAACAGAAAACGTACTAAATGAATACTCTAAATTAGACAGACATTTCGTCTCGAACTATGTGAAACATCTTTTAAGATAGCTTCGTTTGTTTTCATAGAATATCATTTTGAATCCCAATATTACAGCAGACAAAACCCTGCACAACTGTGGATAAAGACAGACCGGGCGAATGGAGAGGTTACGTTCGTTCAGAGAATTTGCAGAATGTTGAAAAGAAAGGCTGAATTCAATCTTAAAACATGAACATGAATCAGTGTAATGAAGCAGATTACACCGGTTGTCTATTATCATTTAAACATTAAATGATCATATTTTATCACTATATAAATATTATTTGATTACTTAAATAAATCAAATTTAACTGCCTCTATAGCCTAGTATTAGATTGTGGGAAGACATTGGTTCCAGTAGCTCTCTAGCTTGGCGCTCAGCATTAAAAAGGGCTTGCTCCTCTTCTCTCGTGGCAATGGATTCCACCAAGAATGAGGTGTCGGCAGGGATTAACACAAATTATAGAACTTACCTCACAATCAAGTGTTTAAAATAAATTAGTTCAGAACAAGCACTTATATATACAAACACGAAGAAAGTTATGTTTTGTCCAACTGTCCCCGTATATATTATGTTGTCGTTTATTTGTTGCATATATTTGCTCTGTATTTTGTTTCGAATGTAATCACTGTAATCAAAGACTTCAAACGATTATTCAATTTGCAAACGTTTGTTGAAATAAAAACATTTACATCTTTAAACAGTGTTCCCTTGGGTAATGTTAGTACAAAAGACAAACATAGCTCTTAAACATAAGAACAGTGTTAATGTATTTAGAGTATGGTATTCTATAAGAGTTTGGTATGAACTCGACTTGGTTGTTTTGTAACTTGATATCATAGCTTAAATGATTTATTACATTTTTCTCTGAATACTGATTTGAAATGAGCAAAGAGAAACAAGGATAAATATCCAACAGCGAAAGCCTCACCACACTGCCTCTCACATCAGTGCACGCATGGTAGTGCACACGACCAAAAACAAACACAGTTCATAGACAAAGAAAAACGAATGTCACCGAGGACAAAAATAAACAAATAAAGGAACACATTTGATTACTGTCTTGGAACGATCAATGGCTAAAATATCACTGTAAAGCTTAAACCGGTTTATGGTGTGGACAGAACCCTACCGTGTTCCAAAGTCATAGGAGGATGCTAGTGAAGGTGAATCCATAACTTACACAATTGAAACTGAAGGCATGGCGTGAAAAAATAAAATCTGTAAAAAGATCCTTTGGAAACATAGAATTCAACCAACCAGAAAAACAGCAGACTCGGTTTGATTAAGTTTGTTCATGAGAAGTAATAGAATGTGCAACACCTGTCACGCTCATAGCACCGGCTTAAGCGGAACTGTATTAGACATTTATTGAATGGAATCCATGATCTCAAAGGACCAGAAAATATAACAACACTGAATCAAAGTACGGGGAGACATTTTACACGAAATTGCTCTTGTAAATATATATAAAGTCAAACATTAAGAACCGTAAGCGAATGTACTCAATGTTTTTTGTGGAAGACAGAGCATCAAGGGAAACACTTGTTAAACGGTCCAACGAAACAGGCCAGAAGACGGATATCAAACAATTCAGTCTCAATACATATCCTGGAGTACTGCACCTGCTCCGTCAGACAGAAAGGGGAAGGCGTAGAGGCCAATGTAAAAGGGTTGAACACCAAACACATATCTATCTATCTAGTGTTTGTAACTACAGTCTGAAAACAGAAAAACACATCAATTATGACAATACCGCTTGGGAGTTGGAATTAGATATTTCCATGTACGATTAATGCGGTATAAAATGTTGTAAGGTTTCGCCATTAGTGTTATTTTTTACAAAGCAGAACGTGATTAATCATTTTTCGCAACGAATCATTATTACGTTGAAAACATTTCCAGAAGAAATGTAGCGTGGAGTGAAATAATTTTACCGATTCTTCTGAAAAAAGTAATGCCATTGTACTTTTCTATAACAAATTTTGCTATCTAATTGCTAAAATGTCACAAATATATTAGCCGCGAATACAATACTAATGTCTACTAATACTAATACTACTTGCACAATTCTCGAGATCCTTTTAGCAGGTTAAAACATTGATAATCCCACGAAAAATAATGTATATAATTCTCACATTAGGCTTACAATGACAAAGGCAAGTAACCTGTTACAAAAACACTGTTCAATCTTGACCATATGAGCAAAGTCAGAATAGTTTAACGTTGAAGTAAGTATGTTAATAATAGGATGTGGGAAAACGTAAATTATCCTCACTTTGGATTTTTAATATGTGATACATAACTTTCCCAAAGTTTACTGATTACATAACTATAACTGAAAATAAATAAATAATGCATCACTTTTATGGTTTCCTTTTTCTAGGTACTTACAAAAGAAAGAAATTAAAGAAATTCACTTACGTAAGGTGTGTCTTTTTAGTTAGCCAGTTCAATGTATTATGCCAGCAACGTGCAACATTCAAGGCATGACGGCGAGACATAGAGATTGAACAAATGAATATTGTTTTGAATGGCAATATCTGCAGAATGATTATATTGTATATACAAACTAATTTAAATTATTCATACATTCTCATAAAGTTCTGATGATAGTTGAATTCATAAAAGTTTTCACAAGCTCATTGTACAGATTTGCTTTCACTTAAATGCTATATTCAAATTGTAAAATCCGCGGTTGGTCAAACATAAACATTTAGTACGATACAATACTGCTTCACTAAGTCCAAAAGTGTTGATTAACAAACCATTATAATTTCAACGTTCTTAGCTGATAATATAGCATTATTTTGACGACACCGTATACAATTATTTACTAATAATATATCATTTTCTATAAAACTCACCTTGAACACAACATATATCTTTGAGATCATGGAGTTCATTCACTATTCTGACAAGAGTGTGAGAGAGCGGGGACTATCTGGTCTATAGTAGCGTTATAGCGGACAGGCTATGGGACATCTTTTTTATTTGAAATGAGCATTGAGGTATGTGTTAGAACCAGATTTGCATACATTTCATTGTGGATGTACTTTTGACGTTTTGGTAAAAAAGTTAGGGAGAAGACTGGATTTGTTCAAGTAAAAGTCAATTTCTGCTTGATTAGTACGAGGTCACATCATTTTATGATATAATTAAACAGTGAGCAAATGAGACAACAGACTGGAAAATCTCTATTACTTGATAGAAGGTATTTGACCCCTAACTTTGTAGTCAATTCCCGTAGTTTTATGTATGTTTATTTATTAATATGGGGTAAGGATTGTGTACTCTGAAATTAGCATAGCTTTGTGTGATAGCTCTCTGTAAACATTTTCTAGTTTACATAGTGAATAGTATAGTTGAACCACGAGCATGCATAAATTCGAATAGGGACATCTCAGTAGAAATAAAAACCAATGTCTGCTGTTATTTTACTTTGTTGCGTTTCGAAAGCATCTTGTAGATTTCATTAACTATCACAACAACTGTTGTAAGTTGTTCAAACATTTAAGCTTTCCGGGCTTCGACATAAGTATGACACAAAGCTCGTGCGCCTAGCTAAATGCCAAAAAGAAGATACTAACGCCAGGTAAAAGTAAAATGCTCATTTGTTAAATACAGACTGTCTATCAATAAATGTAAGGCAACAAAAAATATCACAGTGCTGCTGATATTGATGAATGCATACTTTGTACAGACAGTGTCGGTATGTACATTTAAAGAGTAAATAATTGTAGCGCCAGCAGTTTGGGTCGTACGTTCGCCTGACCTGTAAAACCACTGATACCAGACTAGGAAGGAAATGCTTTGGTATTGTCCGGGTAAAATAGTTACTAACGTGCAAATTTCTATCACGTATTTCTCACCTAAAACGCACTGTTGGCAAGTGGTTCAACAACTTATCTATATAGAGGACATTTGTTTGTTTCAGTGGAAGATTGAAATGTCTTTCACGAGTGAACACCATATGCAATATTTTGACGAGTGGATTAGCCACGAGTGAAAATGTGAAATAAGTTGTTCATGAGCGAACTATATTTTTTTTTTATTTTACATGTAATACTAACACATTTTCTTTTTATTTCATGTTTTGACTAAATTTACACATTTCTTAGTTTCTTTCCAGTAAAAATACATATTTGATATTTTTCACTGTGAAAATACCAGATATATTTCACTCTAACATTTCGATGATTCACTGAAAAACATGTAATAGAATATTATGCACCAGTAACATTTTCTCAATAGTTCTTATTGCAGTGGTATGTCTTTTATAATTTCTTTAACGTTTGTAGAAAAACTTTGATAGCATTCCCTACCCATCTTTCTGTCAGTCGGTGGCAGTTACAATAAAATTACACTAAAATAAAGTCACGAAAAATCCAAAGTTGTGCTAGCCGTTACGTTGCTAGGAGTGAATTATACGCTTTAATATTCCAAAACCAGCCCTACATTATATGTTTTATAATCAAATATAAATACATTCGTGTAAATAAGTAAAGCTCAAATTTCTATTTTTCGAAAAAAAACAACAGTTCTATAAGATTGTCTTAAAATCATTTAAGATATAAAGTCTATGAGTTATAGTATTATTTGCATAAATTAATCAGTTCTGTGGGATTTTTATAGCAAATACTTTCGGATATAAGGTCCATCAATTACTGCCACAAACACACAATAAACACTTAAGTTGATACAATGTCTCGACAAGTTTTATTTATATTTTGATAACCTTTTTCACTGGTTTCGGGTTTTGAAAAACCATATCTTTAAAGATATGAAAACTAAATATTTAAGAAAATATTTATATCGAGAAGGTAGGCCTACATATACCAAGTTTAATCTATTATATCTGAAATAGTATTAAGACCGCTTACAGCTTGTTAAAAACCTCAAATTGCTACCCGATAAATTATAAAGAAATTCAATTTATCTATAGAGTAAATAATAGGTAGACGTTTCCATTCAAAGATTTACGCGATATAAAAAGGTACTTTATTGAAATTCTTTGACTTTCAATCAAATAATGAAATCCCGATCAAATTTATAGATAGATGTCAGATATTTTAATAGACTTATACAACCAAATATGTTCGCTTATGAGAAAAAAGAAACTGCGTTTTACCGTTAAAAAACTTGTTTACCTTAACAGTTTAGGTCAAAGTTAAACGTTAGTAATTAATACAGTCAATAACAATTTTCAAAGGAGCCGTATTGACCGAGCTATTTAAAGAAATTGGATATTAAAGTGAAGTTGAGTGTATTTGACTTGGTGTACAGTTCACAGTCGGATGATAATGAAATGAAATAACTTCGCTGGACTCAGGTGAGTTCATTGTTGATTTTTGTTTTGAAAAATCGAATACGTTTAAATCATTATTATAGCAGATATAGTTTATTGACGAACTAACAGAAGTATAACATTTGGTCGATGTAAGATATTTTTAATATTCAGTGAATAACACAATGTCATGGATTGTATACGATGCAGAAAAGGTAAAAGTTAGTAAGTTCAGGCATGCTCAAACACTGTTACAATTGATGCTGTTAAGCACATGATTAATAAATTTTGAACTACAATGTATGTTGACTGCATTTTACCCTTTATCTTTGACAATGCATTGCTTATGATATTGGAAAAGATGAAAATACATTTCCTGAATGATAGGCTTAATTAATTGATCTCCTACATGCGGATATTATAAAGTATATATTCTGTTATAACGAAAATAAATTTAAACTTTACAGTTCGATGTACACCAAAAATGATATTCATGTTTATTTATGAGCCCAGAAAATGTACATGGGTTAGTATTCATATCTAACATTAAAATAAAGACTTATTTTGCTTTCAGGGTATCTGCCATACAGGACGACAACAATTCGACCGAAATCATCGCCGGTCCGAACAAGTGCAAGAATGTTTTCGCCTATTAGGCGACAACGACGTCCGCTTGGCTACTTTCAGCCAGAGAGTCGACTAGAGCTACAGATGGAAAAAGCAACATTTCGGATGCATTCAGAAATATTGAGAAATATGTGTGACAAACAAATGAAGCAACGACAAATGCAGCAAATGATAGAAAGTGGGAATTTACCCCTTCCTTCACAATTATCTCAACTGAATATATCAAATCATACTGCTGGTTCGAAAATGCAAAATGGTAACGCGCAATTGCCGCCGGAAATCCGATGGCTATTAACACGAAGTGCAAGAATGCAAAGGGCAAACAATGCAGGGTTTTCTAAATTTAGAAATCCGGTGAAGGTTAGAGTAGTTTCAGCAGGTGGACGCAGGGGCCAAACGTTGATGTCCCTGGAGCGTCAACGTTCCATGTGTAATCGCTATGAAGGTTTTGATGTGTCCGAGAAACAAAAACTTCAATGTGATGTGCTTGGACCTGACAGCTGTACAGATTGTACAAAAATGAAAAGTAAACAAATTGTAATTAAGAAACAAAGAAAAGACTTTCCGCGTCTTGAATGCCATACGAGATCTCTCGTTGCTCCGGACAAAGTGGAAAAATTATATTTGTCACATCCAAAGGAACTATTTCATCAAAATACAAAATACGCATGCGGTTGTGCGGTTGATCCAAAATTTGAAATCACTACGCCTATAGTTTATACGCCTCATGAAGTGTTCGAACGGATTCGGAGGAGGAAGAATATCGAACGTGGACAGGAACTGATACGCCAAGAACACGAGATAATGCGTCAGCACAACAATACACCGACCAGAATTCCTCTGTATGAAGAAAAAACTGAACCGCCCCTAGATATGAAAGTATCTGTGACATTTAGGAATGATGGCATGGAATGAAAAATATTTTACTTGTGGCATAATGCATAGTTTAGAAAGCGTATGAATGGATAGATTCTCTCATTTATGCGTTGTTTAGAAAGAAACAGGGGATATTTGTCTGTTTAAGATAGCAGTGCCTTTCACCGAGTGAACACAAGATTCTACATTATGTGACATATAGTGATCATGAGAGAAAGATATTTCCATCTTATATGTAAAACAAACACATGTTCTTTTTTTTCATATTTCTTGTTTTAATCAAATTGTTCTCCCTTTATCCGCGCAACGTCACGTACATTGCGTCATGACGTCGCATTGTCATGACGTCACAATATCTATGTTGAAAGAACTTTTAAATAGGTCTTATTTGTCACATTTTGATACGGGGGAGCGTATATCTTTATTTTCGTGTAGATATTTATATACATCTGTATCTTTATGCGATTATATTTTGTAAAGAATTTCCGAATATTTATCATTCATGTTATTTCGCAAAATTCTGTGACGAATGAAATTAACACGTTCACTGCATTAAAACGGCGCAAACGCCAGTTTTGTTTCACTGATATATTGGAGTGTTTTCATTGAAAATCATACCATTGCTGTTATCTACGCGTAATTTAAAAGACGGCCTATAGGTGACACACTTTAGAAAGGCATCACTTAATTATGCGTAGTTAAGAAATGCGCTGTATACTTTTAAACCTGCAACGCAACATTATACAATTATCGACTTTTTCATAGGTTGATATCAGGATTTATCAGCCTGAAAAGAGTTATATTCACCGAGCCGAAGGCGAGGTGAATATAACTTTTTGAGGGTTGATACATCTTGATATCAACCCTATAAAAAAGTCAATAATTGTTTTATTACATGAATAAATGTAAAGTCAGTCTTGTTATTACAATTGTAACTTTAATAAAGAAATAATGAATAAATTTAGACCAAATCAGGTTGATATTGGTTTTGCAAGCACCTACTTCGATCTATTTTTATTTTCGTACTATTTATAACCCAAGATAAATTGATATGATATGTACTCATTACTTTTCGAACCGTTTTAAGCCAATCAGAGAAACAATTGAATACAGTCATGTAATAATTAGATTTTAGCATTACATAATATACACTTGTTAAGGTAGTTCTGCACGTTTTGATCAATTTTTTCTACAATGTAGAATTTGATTATACCTTGATTTTTCAAAACTTCAAAATATACTTAGAAAATTCGAAAAAAAGATCGATTTTTTGCTAGACTGATTTGAAAAATTTGGATCTCACACAAGTTTTCATAATGGGAGTCTATGGGGAAATCACAATTTTGATATCATTTTGGTGAATATTTTTTTTTTCTACAATGTAGATTTTAATGAAACTTTTCACAGTCGTAAACAAACATATGGCCTATAATATGGTGTAATAAAATGACTGTATAGGCTCGTGTGCTTGTTTTCAAGCTGATTCTAAGACATTTTTTTGCAGTTGTTTAACATGTTAGATAATATCATATTATAACTTTAAAAAGATAGTAACGTTGCCGTTGTAACATATTTACTTACCGGTTGCCATTAATTCATAAAATGATTTTCATTTCCGTACGCCGAATCCATGCTTTATTCTACGCCATCACTTCCGGTTTATCAAACGTGCAGACATACCTTAAATTCAAGTACATTCAGATCAGTATGTTGTATGTATATCAACATGCCGAAATTGCATCAAAATGTGAACGTTTTTTGATACCTTGACCCATTTAAAATAAAGTCACAAAATACGCATAAATAAAACAAATAGCGATGTTCTTAAAGTCACCCGCTTACATGTTTTATGTTAAATTGAGGCTACTTAAAACTGTTTTCTAAAAAATGACAGTTTAGATAACAATTTTGTCATGAATCCCGTCAAGGTCAAGTCTATTGAAATGGGGGTTACACATTTCGTTACTCGTCAGAAAAAAACAACGTTTAAAGGTATTTTTGACCCAAGTATCACATTTGAAAACATGAACAAATATATGTGTTTTAACAATAAAATGATACACGCTGTATGCATTTATGACTGAACATAGTACAAATGTGTACTACCACTAAAAATGGAAGCTTATAAACAAACGACTGCTAGCTACTACATGAGATTTAATTATTAATGTAGCTCTACATACAGAATTATTTTATCTGTTTATTGCATTTAAATATATTTGATGAGACAATACTACAGTTAAAGTTAATATCTAAATATAAAATATTTTAGTGAAAGACGGCCATTTGCGGGTGTTTTTGCAAGCGATTATAATTATGGAATTAAGAATATTAACTTTTTCCCATTATTTCGTACGCAAGATTGTGTAATCATAGTGAAAACCATGAAATAAAATCTACAATTACAAATCAATTTATAATTCATCAGAACAAATAAGCAGTTACGCCTGATCACTCATTTGTATAATAATGCTATACGTTATAAGTCTAAATATAGCCGAATGTCTATTAAATGAATAAGGGAAGTACCCATCCCATTAAGTGGGTACTGAGATACAAGCTAACACACATGGTCATGTTTGAAGATTAACAGCATCAAAATTGAGAATAACAGAGAACTGAACAAAAAAATACCAATCGATCGGAAATATCGTCAACTTTAATTTGTGAAAATTTCATATCAGTCCGTTGAAAATCGGTAGGTGGCGCATATTACCTTAATTATCTTCAATGCAAATTTGACGTGGTTAAGATCATACAGTCAGAAGTTATGTCTCCTGGAAAACAGTCACTTGCACGAATTCGGCGCACGGTGATCATATTTTTACGACGTTAACAACGTCGAGATTTCACTTAAGTTTGCATTAATTTATATTTGTAAATTTCTTTTATCAATTTTGATTAACAATACCTAAGTCTTAATAAGATGTTTGGTTACAGAAAACTGAAAATAGTATAATTATTCCGAACGTCTCAGACAACAGGGTGCGCACCCCGAGTAGTTGGTCTTTATCCAAGGTGTCGTATATTGACTTTTTGTTTTCTATCTCGACCTTTGCTGTCTTCTAGCAATTATGAGCCATTTTCGAGTCATTTGTACGATTTGAAAACCAAGACACAAATGACGGAACGTTGTTGTGGTGTCTGCTTCATTAGTCTATAAAGTTCAGTTGGTGTTTGCCAAAATCTCTACATAACAACTGTCTGATTATCTATGCGGGCAGATGACGACATTACATGCGTTATATACAACATTCTAACATGGCTCGATTTGTCTGCCAGTTAAACAAAGAAGAAGTTCAAGTTCTGTACATTCTGCGATAAAGAACGGTTGATGCGCGGACCGGTAAGAGAATTTTATGTCGTCAATTATGATGTCATATTGATGCAAGACGTTCGGTTCATCATTACTACTCGGATAAATGAAGCCCAGCATAATTTTTATCAAAATATTTCAATGACCATATAAGAATGAAAACAATCAAGCCTTTCTAATGGTTTATCGCCTAATTTACCACGATGCTTGTATATTAAATCCCCTCGGGCTAACGCCTCGTGATTCAGTACCTGCGCAAACTGACTCTGAACCGTGATTAAGACGACAAAACCACTCGAAAGGGCCCTTTATTATTTGTTAAATATTCACTTAGTTTAGAAGTTGTTTACTTCCGCCTCCCAAATCCGAATGCCACCATACTTCGGTGCATGTTTGCCTTGTCGTGTTGCTGCCTATGGCATATTTTCAGGTAAATAAGTTGACTATCAATGCGAATATTAGCGATCAAATTCAAATTATAACAGATGAAAAACCGACTGAATCGGTTTAAACGAGTTATGGTAATTAAACGTTCACGCGCTTCGCTTATTAACAAAGATGTTACAAAAAATATATGACCAAATTACAGAATGATTGCGAATTACATTTACTTATTTCACATTGCGCTATACACAATAGCCGGCTTTGGACAGCAAAAGTCTACATTGTTTTTGAACAGCCCTCGTACGTGTACATTTTTAAGAGTGAAGGACGGTGGTTCTCTCTTTATAGAAAATCTCGAGAATCTTTTAAATTGCTTTACGAATATGTATCTATTGTATTTTGATACGATTAGTAGATATTTTCAGAACTACGTTTTAATCTATTTAAAAACTTCCAGTCATGTATTTTTCGCGTAGAATAATTCACACCTTCTTTCCGTGAAATTATTTTGCAGGAATATAACCTCTTCTTAGAATTTTATATCAAAATATAATTATACTGTATATTATTTCTTACTTGAAACCTATAAATGGAATACTGTGCCTTAGGTATTATAAAATCTACTATATAAAACAATTAAAAAAAAATGTCGTGATTTCTTGAAACATGTCTTAAATTAGCATCTTTTCTACATGTGGGGTTAGAATAAAAAAAATTGCAAGTATATGGTAATATGTTTTTCTATCCAAGAATATCTCGTAAACAAATTGATACTCATTGTTTCTGATAACTGAAAACATGTAGCAATGATAACATTAATTTATGCTCTAGAACTGTGCGAAAATTGAAAAAGAAAAAAAAGAATTTGTGTCAACTAAACTGCACATTGCAGGATATTATTTATCTGAAACGTAACAAATAAACTGTCGGCGTATTAGTCATTAAAGAGAATAACCAATTAGGTCGATCAACGATGAATGTTTGAGTTGCGCCCCCGCCGGTATAAATTTGTGGAGCTCCCTTAAATATCAAAAATATTGATTCAGAGGAACCTTCAAATTTCACGATATTTTACATGGGATCGTATTAATTATGACAATGTCCGTTCACCTGTCTGCGTCTGGCGTGTCCGCATTTTCGTCTACTGGATGCATATATGATGTTGATTAATGTGTGAGCTCGCCCTGCCGGACACGATTAATTCTGCCTTTGCGACCACCGCAGATTGTGATCAGCCTGCACATTGAAAGATGGACAAGTTCATCATAGAAATTTAGCACGATCTTCTGATAAAACTACTTTTGTTTCGGCCGGGTAACTTTAGCAAAGTTATTTTGATTATATATAATTTTTAATATAATCATGTTTGAAAGCTCCCCGCAACACCCATGGACAAGTTGTTCGCAGTGTGTTAAAGACTTTTACAAAACTATTGCCTGATTTTTTTTTCTGAAATTTTTTTCCCTGCAAAATATTGGAGTAAATGAAGATGGACTGATCAAATAGAAAAATGGAAACCACAGGACCCTCCAACACCACATTAATTAAGGAAATGTTGTAGGTTGTTTGATTGAGCCGTTCATGGACGGAAGTGGAAATCAAGCTTTCTATTTGGGTTTTAGTTTTATAGCGAGCTCGAAGAGCAGGCCGAAGGGCCTGCTCGAGAATCGAGCTTTACGGTAACGCAAGTATACTTGCACACTTGGTGATGGATTTGAAAGTTTCGTCGGAAGTTTTAAAACGGGGCACCCCAGCGGACTGGTGCTCACAGGAAGTACTTCTTTCCGGAGTGAATACAGAATTCATTTTACGCTAAAATTATTCATCACTCAACAATAATGAAAGAATGATTTCCAGTTGTTTGAAAAAAATATTATTTGTATTTAAAAGATCAAGCATCGGCCAGAAAATGGAAAAAATGTCATTAATAAGCAGAAAGAAACGGGAACGCGGTAATGACGTCACCGTGACACCGGCTTCTCATAAATTTTGCAACCTATGAATTCACTGTTATGGTATGGTGACATAAATGTAGACTTTTTCAAGAGAATGGTTTTCCTGAATTCTTGTGACTAGTGAATAGTTCTTTGTGACAAATAAATGATGCATCATATTTTTAGCTAAATCCGATTTCTTTGAGCTCGCTTTGAGGCTTTGCCTTATTTCATATTAGAGTTATAGGGAATCGATCCTACTGATTTTCGTCGCGAAGAAAATCGGGATCGATCTCTCTACGGTAACATGCGATATACCGAATGAGATATGTACTATCGAATTAAAAAATGTGTATTTCCGGCACGTGCACAGAGCGTCTGACTTCGGATTTTTTGGAAGAATACGTTTTTTCCTTGTGCCTAATAAGCGTCCACATAACTTGTCCGAACCACAACCTTCAGTACAAATATGGATATATACACCGTAGTGTGCACTTGTAAATAAAAGCACCTACTTCTCATTAAATAAACAAACTCGTTTGTAAACATGGAAGGTTCCAAACTGAAGGGATCCATGCTAAAAAATAATGACAAAATACAATACATATCGCATATCCGTAGCCCTGACCAACCTATTAACCGGGCCAGGCAATTGTATAAGTACAACAACACTGTTGACCCATTTAAACGAGGAGTAGTGAGTACAGTTCATATAAATAAATATACCTCTCCGGAGGGTGCGCCTATCCAAGAGGCTGAAATTACCTGTAATACAATACGACACTTTTTCAGTCATATTTTATAGACGACGGTTACCGTAGTAGAAACGAAGAAACAGACAAATTCTCTAATTGATTTGCATAAGTTTCAGGTTAAAAAAGTGGGTGAATTATAATCTTTCCTATCAGCCGAGGTCAATGATATTTGCATTCTCTATATAAACACATTTTATCGGCCAAGGTAATCAGTCCTATCATGTGTTTGTTTTCAGTGTAAGGACACGCTGTTAAATCCAGGCAACTACTGCATCATAAAATCATATAAAATAATGAAACGCGTAGCAATTATCGGTGCTGGCTGTAGTGGACTAGCAGCTATAAAATGTTGTCTTGACGAGGGTCTCGAGCTGTGTGTTTCGAGAGAACAAACTATATAAGCGGATTATGGCACTACACAGAGGAGGTGGAAGAGGGTCAGGCGTGCGTTATGAAATCTACAGTGTAACCCCATTTCCCAAAAAGATGATGTGCTACAGTGACTTTCCTATACCTGAGGGTATCCAATCTATATGCACAAAAAAGTGTGTTGATCAAATATTTTCCCCATGTATGCGGACAAGTTTGGGCTCGGGGAAAAATATCAATTTCACACAGAGGTACGGAATTATCCAGGATTTATTTTTTAATTTCTAAAAATAAATCATATGGAACATGGTGCCCTATTTTTTTTCAGTTTCTGAAAATATCCCAGACCGAAATTTACACACATATTACCATTAATGTATGTGTGCTTGCGTCTGTGTGTTCGGGTTTGGCGTCTTTATTTAACAATTGTTCAGTCATTTAAAGGACGGTGTCAACCTTGGGGCGGTAAGTACAATGCCAAACTTTATAGTTCTGCCTCACTGGGAAAATCATGCCCTAGACACCTGATACGATACCCCACCAGTCAAATTATTTGACACGGGCTGACCAGTCCTAAAACTATCTTCTTAATGTGGAATGCCAAGCCAAGAATCTACTAGTATAATTTTTCACGTCTTGGTATAACGCGACCTGGGAGCGAATCCATGACCTCGGTCATTCGAACCGGGCACTCTAGTACTCGGCTACCGAGGCGGGGAACAGAAAAAAGAATTTGTCACAATGTTGTCAATAACACTACATACCAGTTCTGTAAATCTCCTCTTAAAACGATTGCGTATTGCATTAATTCCTAAATTTGATAACTTCCCTAACTTAGAAGATGTTTTGTGAAAATACGAGATAAATGTATTTTTACTTCAGCAAAAGAACAATTCCCGAATAGTTGTAAACTATTTTCATAGGATCGATATTTTAATTGCGACGATAGTAGATAATAAATCGTTAGTCATTGACGTTTAATCTAGATATTCAACAGAATATGTTAAATGCATTTTTGTTGCAATGATTATTTATATTCATATAGTCCTAACAATTTGGGAGAAGGTGTCGGATAAACAATATGTATTTTTGCTGTAAGCCCAAATGCACAGTCATGTTTAAAAATCATTAATATTTACAGGTTTTGTCCGTGAAACCAACAGAAAGTTTTAAGACGGACGGAAAATGGTCTATTACAACAAAGAGGTCCGACGAGAAAGAAAAACAACATACATTTGATGCTGTTCTTATATGTACCGGACATCATGCAGAAAAGAATATACCAAAGTTCCCTGGGTTAGATACGTTCAAAGGCAAAGTGACGCATACCCATGATTACAAGGATTACCATGGTTACGAGGACAAGAAAGTTCTGATTATCGGTATTGGAAACTCTGGCGGGGATGTTGTACAGAACTTAGTCGAATTTCGTCTCAGGTTAGCTAGTGGGTTTTCTCTTTGAAATCCGTTTAGACGCTGGGTTATTTTATTTTGTTTTTGAATCCCCTCACGAAAGTCATTTATCACAATACCACGATAATGAAAAAGAAAATCACGGGGGGTGGCGGAGTATCGAATACTGAAAGTATAATCTGTGTGATTAAAGTAAGGTACGATCATGAAAATCATAATCAGTGTGGTGAAATTCAACATCACAACTAGAGCTTCTTTTGAGAAAAGCGCATGTCTCCCACAACTGCCTTATCAGACTTTCAGTGCTTTGATTATCAAAAACAAGTTTCAAGGGCCATAATTCCGAAGTACCTGGGCCGATTTGGCTAGTTATCGAACTTGGCCGAGGACTTACTGGCAAACACATTTTGTTCAAGTTGAGAAATGTTCGACTTAGAGTGCGGACAAGATTTGTGACAGACACACGCACAGACAGACACACAGACACACACACAGACAGGAGTAAATCAATATGTCTCCCACACCACTGTAATGTGGGAGACATAATGACCAATGTCCAAACCATGATCGTGAAAAAAATCGAAAGTCAGCATAATGGATAAATACGAAATCGAAAGACGAAACCATGTTTGTGGGGGGAAAACAAGTCTAAAACCGATTACGACAGTTTTCTGTTTTCTTCAACGTTATGCTGTGAATTCACCATCGTGATTCGTGTTTTCGGCTTTCAACTTTCATCATCTTAGCTTCGTGAATAACCATGAGTTTTTTTCATGACAATCGTAGGTTCACGGTGACAACTACAAAACGAGATAGACCAAAATTAATAATAGAAATTGCCGAGGAACAAAATTACTTACATTCGTATGCGTTTGAATATTTAACTTAAACATATGTATCGAAGTTTGTTCTTACATGTATCTATATTTCAGATTTTTTTGAGCACCCGATCTGGATCATGGATATTCAATCGGGTTGACGATAAGGGGGTTCCCGGGGACATGAACCATTCAACTCGCTTCAATACCATTCTATTGCAAAGTTTTCCTAATTTGATGCAGAATCTTGTTAAAAAGAAAATTAACTACAAATTTGATCACGAAAAATACTGCTTCAACCGAAACATGGTATCTTTTCTGCTCACCCCACAGTGAACGACGAAAAATTCCAAACAGAATCATTTCCGGGGTGTTATTGTAAAAGCCAATGTAGCAGAGTTCACTGAAATGGAGCAATATTTGAAGATGGTTTTAAGTCGAAAATTTGGACGCTGTAGTACTTGCTACAGGTACATATTTGGCTTCCCGTTTCTTGATAAGAATGTTCTAGAAGTGAAGGAGAACAAGATCAATCTGTAAAATACATGTTTCCACGGATCTGCAAAAGAAAACCCCGGCAATTATTGGGTGTTTCCAGCCTTGGAGCAATTATGCCCAAAGAGCGAAAAGCAGTGTCGTGTAGTACTAGAGTGTTTAAAGGTAAGTTGAGTTTGTAGATGCACGTAAAATGACAAAAAATTGCTTTTCTAAGTCTTTGATAGAGCTGTACTGTTCTATTTCTAGGTGCTTGTTTTACATCTTGTTTTTTTGCGGATTTCCCATGATTTTGTTTTATCATACAGGAACTTACTGCAAACGTCGTTTGGTAATTGTAGTTACCAGATATTCTCCGTGTATGTTTTTAAGCATGATAGCTGTTACTGTTTGTATTGAGGACTATATAACGGAAAAAATTGAACTACTTGATAACTGAAAGACAAATGGGCGTATACTACACTGTTCTTTCGTTTATGTTGGGATAGCACTTGTGCTTCGTGCTTGTTGCAGAATCCAGAGGCAGTAGTTGGTTAGGGCTTAGGTAACAACATATTCCGAGGGATTCTGCAGAGGCTGTAAGAGAAAAAAAATGTACAATGCTTAATTAAGTGAATATCATTTTAAAAAATCGTTAATTTCCGGTCCAATTTGTTGTAAGTATGCGTTGTAGGGTCTTTATAAGTCCGAGGTACCCCATGGAACACACAAATACACGTACAAAATGGTGCGTTTACTGCACGTAATCATCTTGTGAACACATGTTTACTCCCCTGTTCTTTAAAAAATTACTTACTTCATTACTTTATATTGTATGTATGTATCTTCTGAAATGTCAGCTATAACGGGAATATCCTTGCAAATATTACTAGGGCATAAAAGACCTGCCGGATAGCAATGAGATGTGGAAAGATATTAAAGACAAACAGGCTGCCATGGCGTTGAGATACAAGAAAGCAATGCGACATACCATTCAAGTGGATTACGTTCCATACATGGATGAGTTAGCAGAAATCATAGGCTGTAAACCAGACATAAGTAAAAATATTTTATAGATCCAATTTAGTTATTACACATACTAATTGTTTTATTACCAATAATTGCTAGCTAGACTGAATTCAAAAAATCTTCATATACTTCATCAGAAGTTTAAAAATAGCAAGTAACATTGTGTAGAGTTTTGATTAGGAAAGGGGGGCGATTGTTTACAACAGTTAAATTTGTCGGATATTGACCAAATTTTCTTTGTGTAACAGATATAATATTATGTTAAAATATATGACTTGCTTAACTCGGTGTAGTTAAACCCCGTTTTATATTTATCAATTTTATTACTGTAAACCCCCCACAAGTACTTCTATTAAACAGTTTGTCTGATTCCTTTGAAGATTCTAATTTAGATGTTAATTTCATGGCATGATTTGTTATTAAATGTTTTTTGAACATAGGGAAAACTTATTTGGACCGACCCGAAACTTGCAACTAAAGTTTACTTTGGACCTTGTACGCCCTACCAGTATCGGTTAATGGGACCTGGACCCTGGAAAGGTGCCCGGCAGGCCATCATGACACAATGGGAACGAGTGTATAAACCCCTGCAGACCAGACCATGTGTTAGAAACGAGAGCAAGGGCTTTGGAGCAATATATATGTTGTTAGTTGTGGCCTTAGCTGTACTGCTTTACCTTATTTTGTAGCCGTACACCTTAGTTATTTTAAGCAATTATTCAATCGTCATTCCGTCATTATTATGTAATGACTACATCACTGAATAAATGGGCACTGCTGACTCAATAGTTTAATCAACATTGATGATAGTGATTTTGCTTTAAAGGTTCAATATAGATCTAATGATAACAGTAATTGGCACTGTGTTGTATCGAAAACTGAATTCGTAAAAGCACGTGAATTGTCGTAATTTTTTAACGACTTACCGGAAGGTATATACTTGCAATTCGGTTTTATCTTAGTGCGTTTGAAGATATATATTACAGTGCTGAAACCATATTTGTTTTGAATTCAAATGAATATGTATTACACTGTACTCAAACTGTAATCAGTTCGGATGTCACAATTACTTGCCATATACTTACAAATATGATATGTCTTTTAGCCTTAGCGACAAGTGGTCAATAATCTGCGTACGTTATTTGCACACATATGTTTCTGTTTATATTGTAAATGTTTAAACATACTTCATTACATTTGACCAGCATATACTACTGCCTTATCTGTGAAGAGTAACGGTCAAAGGTTCTTACAAACATGCATGTATGCATGTTTTCGTTTGTCGGATGTTCGTAGAAACATGTTACATACGTTACCTTAAAACACAATAGTGTGATAAAATAATTTCCAGCCAGACAGAGTACATCAGGTTATGCTCACTGACTTAAAAATTCATGCCCATTATGTTTAGAAATAACAAAGTTGTAAGATGTGATCCTTTGGAATTAGGGGATTTAGAACAATATAAAGTTACGATAAACTGAAGTGTTGCTAAACAACAGTCAGTGGTAACAATGCCTGACTACGAAGTCCAATTCCCCGCTCCTCGAAGTCTGGATTGAGCGTCCGGTGTATTTGTGTTTTACATCTGGCACGCAAAAAAACTCTGGAGGCTTCCGGAATTTGAGTGTTTTCTGTGACTTCCATTTGCTAACCATATGGGAAAATTACCACAAAAGCAGATAATAAGTTTTGCCGGGTAAATCTGCTGTCGGGACTGTTCGCTAGATTTCGGTCAACTCCGTATTTTTGGCCGATGTCTAACAAGTAATTCCGTCTTCGCCAATGTACCGTTACATTAATACTTTTGATCATATGGATTTAAGGAATATTGTCAAGTCTGACAAAACGAGACACGTACATGTTTACATATCTTTTATATATTATAATATGTATATATGTTATAGCTCATATTGTCATGAATTACATGAATTGAGTATTGAATAAACTTGAAACGTGATTGCAAAGATAAATCAGAAAGTTTCAAATCTTACAATCAGATGGAAGCTCGCTTTTATAATACTTTGTTTGATGATTACGAAATAAATGTTTTAAATTTTTTGTGTGATCAAATAACTGCATATTTATTATTGTGTCGTGAGCGGTGTCGAACTACCTTAGAATCTTATGCCTGCTCGAAGATCGAAATTCAACTTCATAACTTGTCGAATTTTGATCCCAAGCTACCCCTGAAGATCGAAAAACGTCAAATTTCAAAACTGCATTTAATTTCGGGCCAGATCAATGATCGAAAGTCATAATATTCCAAAAGCCGAATTTCGATCTTGTATTGAATGAACAGCCTGTTCTAAGATTGATATTGATTTTTTAAAGTCAAATATCGAGCAAGCAATTTGTGTCGAGCCAGCTCGAAAATCGTACTTTAAATTTTGAAAAGCTGAATTTCAATATATTACTGAAACTTCGATCTGCTCAAGATCATAATTCAAAGATTAAAAGTCGTGCAAGATCGGATATATCGAAATTCAAGTTTTCAAAAATCTAAATAGATTATTCCCGGTATTATATTTCAAGCCTGCTCGAAGTTTGAAAACAATCGAATTTAAAGCTAGGATTGAATGTGAAACTAACTTTTGAAACAGATGGATTTCGATCTTGCATTGATTTTATTTGCAAGCTAGCTCGACGTTTCGAAAATCTAGCACTGCATGTCGAACAAGTTCGAAAATCAAAGTCAAATTTTCAATCTGAATACCGAGCAGGTATTGAATTAGGAGCCATTTTAAAGATCGCAATTTAAATTTTTAAATGCCTATTGACTAGAAATTAATGCTAGCTCAAAACAAAATCATATTATTGAGCGTCCACTAATTTATAAATCCGTACATGTAGGCAGTTTAACGGGTGAGAAGAAATTAGTCTTTATCGTAAGTAACTTAAATTCCGTAAGAATTGACGGAAATATACGAGAATGTTCAAGTCTTTCCGAAAACGGAAAAAAACTATACTCATCTTCAAAATGCTTAAAAATGACCATTTTCTTCTTCGCCTAGAAAACTGAAGTTAATATGAAACAATAGCTAAATGAATATAGATTGCTAAGTCGTTTGCAATGGTCTTCAAGGAATTTATTTATTCTTTGATAAACAGAAGAAATTTCAGCAAATTATCTATTGTAGATAGACAGACATAAAGTACACGCAAAAAAAGACCATTTTCTTTTAAAATCATTTTAAAAATAAAATATTCATAAGAAAGACAATACATTGAATATTATCACATCGTTTGCAAAGCTTAAATACCTATAATACTTTTTCCAAAAATTTAAGTAGAGTAAAGGACTCCTTCTTTGCGCTATATAAAATATTTTCACTCGTGCGAAAAATCGATGGGTCTAATTTTCCCATATGAGTTTTCAAGTCACCACACGGGATACCATTGGAGACTATAAATATGCTTTATCATAAGCATTAGCCTTTCAGTTCTGCACGAAATGTGTTGCAATGACTCTAGCCAACTCACCGATGTGTGAGGAGATGCTGACTACTGAAATTTACTTGGTAATGTTTAACGTTATTTGATCATACCATTTAATGACATCGTTTTTTATCTGTCTAAATATTAATAAAGTGTTTTTCTAACAGCTACAAACTGACAATAAGGGTAAAGTCATATCGGATGGAAATTTATATACTGCTGAAAATGAGTAAACTGTGTTAGATCCGATTAACTGTTTTATCCGCCAATGCTGTTTCAGAGTTTTCATGAATTTGCATGGTTTCGATATGAGTTACACATCATTCTAAAATCAAATATGACTTGCAGAAGTCCCCATCTTTCATCAAATCTTAGCCGACCCATAGTTTGAAAAATACGCTTGTCCGTCAAAGACCTTGATTCTGTTTACACGTAGTGTTTATTTGTATAATTGTGAGGAATCGGTAATGTATAAAATAGATAGAATAATGTGAAATTGTAAGTAACGGATGTTTATATTTTAGTTATAAAAATAATCATACTTTCCAGGTACATGTAAAATGTTAATCTTCTTAAAAGAATTACTTCTTAAGCTAAACAT
This sequence comes from Mercenaria mercenaria, assembly GCF_021730395.1. Classification (NCBI taxonomy): domain Eukaryota; kingdom Metazoa; phylum Mollusca; class Bivalvia; order Venerida; family Veneridae; genus Mercenaria; species Mercenaria mercenaria. The sequence goes on along the minus strand of NC_069364.1, from coordinate 93,059,947 downwards.
AATATTAATATCATTATAGCGCTCAAAATGCACTAAATTTGCCAATGTTTTGTATATGTTGTTTATTTTAGAGTATATATGTGTTTTGTACAAAACCTGCCGCTAACTAAGATGACATACAATTTGAGAATAACCTGGCCTTACAAGAGTCGGTACGTGTACAAATGTTGTAATCAGTTTCTAGTATATAGGTTAATTTCGTGCAAATTAAAATTGAGAGCGACTTGAACAATCTAGAAATTGCTCTTATCAAATCTAATACTACCATTGTTGTAGCAATACATTATTTAATTCGTCTGTTAGAAATAGCGTTTTAGCTATTTAATAGTAAGAGGTTATTTAATCTAGTATAAAACCTAGGCTGCCTTATATCGTTATTTTTTTCAAAGGATATATTCATGTACTAAGTAGTATATGCGTGTTGAATATTATAATAGAACAAGAATTACAGTGTGTTGTACACGGCAGAGAGTTTTATATAAGTCAACATTGTATTATACATAGACGACATATGCACTTTTAGTCAATATAATGTCTACAATATATGAATTTAGGACAGGTACTGATGCCCGTGGTTTATACAACTGTAAGTCACGGTACTTTATAATGATATTTAGTATATTGATCATGCAGTGCGGACTTGTTTTAAAATGTTATCTATATATGCAGTTTGCATACTGCAATGATATACTTTTAGTATGCATATTAAGAGTTCAAGTTAGACCATGGGTAAAAGCGATTTAATTGGTTTTAATTGGTAAGATTGGCTCTAAAATGAGACCATTCGTTCGAACTTTTATATCGGCTCTAAAACGACCATTTGCTTGAACTTTTATGTCGGCTATAAAATGAGACCATTGCTTGAACTTTTATGTCGATTTCATATGTGTCCCTTTGCTTGAACGTTTATGTCGGCTCTAAAATGAGACCATTTGCTTGAACTTTTTATTTCGGCTCTAAAATGAGATCATTCGCTCGAACTTTTATGTCGGCTATAAAATGAGACCATTGCTTAGGCATAGGAAATAGAGATCAATATAATTGCATCTTTACTAATCCTACCAGGTGTTCTGTATTACAAAAGTGGTTCTATTATGACATTTTGATACAAGCAAAACTGTATTATCTGCACTATTATTTACCTTCTGGTACTTCATTGTATTATCGGCTTGTTAAAAGTTAATTTTTTACCATATGTAAGTTGACAGAATCATAGGAACCATGTCTTGAGGGGTAAATCAAACACAAATGAATAAATCCTAAATGATTTTGTTGTGCAAAAAAGTATGATATTGTGTCTAAAACGGTTTTCACTCCACTCAATTGGGTAATTGCAAGGGAAGTAAACTAATAGATTTCTACTTATAAGTACAAGCCCAAGGCAAGGGTTGTCATTCTTTGTGGATCACAAAATTAAATTAAAAATTAAAACTTCTGTTATTGATATTAACAAAACTATCATAAACTTCACATTTGTGAAATCATTTTTGGTTATTTCAATGACTCGGAAATCAATTTCTAGACTTTATTTAATGTAATACTATCACTGAATATTTTAGGGTCTATCTCTACATTGCTTGAACTTTTATGTCGATTTTCACATGTGACCATTTGCTTGAATTTTTATGTCGGCTTTAAAATGAGACCATTTGCTTGAACTTTTATGTCGGTTCTAAAATGAGATCATTTGTTTGAACTTTTATGACGACTCTAATATGAGACAATCTATTTGAACTTTTATGTCGGCATTTACGCAATTAGTTTCAAATTTGTAACTGAAGTACAAGATAGACTTACTTCACAATGTAGATACTTGTAGAACTATTTTAAATAAAATACTGTTTGTTAATACCCGTTACTGTTCTGCGAAATTCATTGTGATATTATATCCTGGTCGAGCTTGAGCTTTTTTTCGGTATTAATGTGTTGCGTATTGCGCTTTGTTGTTGAAGGTTATTTTCATGCCATATTCATTCCAAACTTTTAACACTATTTATAACCTAGAATTTGTATTGTAAAGTAAGCCGCTGTTTAGTATTAACAAAAGCAGATTCAGATCTTACTCATCTTCTGTTTCATCAATATCTATTACAAGTGAACTTTCTGTAAATCATGCATTTTTGTAATGTTATCATTATTACCTACTGGTTTTATGTTTATGTTTATTTTTTATATCTGCATGACACGTTATATGTTAGCATGCACGCAATTTGAATCTATCATACCGTACTCTAGGTTTCTAACAAACCATGATAATAAGAAATGTATTACTTCATAAAACATACGGTATCAAACATTATTTCGCTACGCTTAGTTACAAATCTTTCAAAATCATATAGAAGTTCATTAAGTCTCTATTTCTTATTTTTTTATGCACGATGAAATTAAAAACAGTTCATTCTAATTATTCTAATTTCAATAATCGCTACATATCTTATTCTCAAAACATTAGTCCGATTTCAAATACTGATTAGTTTTATCAATCAGATCATGTTTTGTTTTACTTCGTTTTTCGTTTGTTTTCTTTGTATTATTCACGGTATTGGCGGGGTGTTAGAACCGACAAGCATGATTTTCCTTCTAGGTAGTCCTGTTGTCTATTACTGTCTGGCGGCGCAGCACATAACAGTATGTATGATATTCGATCCACCTTGATTATGTGTATGTCCTTTAACCATTGTGCGCGCCGTCCATTGATTTTGAAGTCCTATTACATGTTACCGTATCTTGTAATAATCAGCGATTTCTTACTGATATTAACTTCGGTATATATATACTATGTACTTCTTTTAATCTCTGGAGATGTTCAACCCAATCCAGGCCCTGACACTACAGTGTCAGATACATCATCTTGTTCTGGATACAGTGAGGTGTTGAACAATGGTCTTAGTGTTTTGCATCTAAATATACAGAGCTTGAAACCCAAGATCGAGATTCTTGAAGTCGAGTCTCAATCATATGACATTTTAGTTTTCACGGAGACTTGGCTGAATATGTCTGTTGTATCTGATGACCTACTCTTGCCAAACTTTCAACCACACTTTCGATGTGATAGAATGAACCGTATTGGTGGTGGTGTCGCCATTTATGTCCGAGAGGGTATAATTGCTTCAGAAAGAGTAGATCTTGCTATTACTGGTCTTGAGGCGCTTTGGTTAGAACTTATTGTTAACAAACGTAAAATTATCTTGGGAGGTATCTATCGACCACCTGACTCAAACAATAACCATTGGCTTCTCTTAGAACAAAGCATAGATCAAGCTTTCAACCAGTCGTGTGATAACATACTTGTTACAGGAGACTTTAACATCAATGTTCTTAACACCACTTCAAATAAAATAACAAACCTAATGGCATCGTACAATGCAGAACAACTCAAAACACTCCCTACCCACTTCACTGAACACTCTAATTCTCTTATTGACCTTATGTTTGTGAAGAACACGAACCAAGTCATTTCTAGCTTTGTTGCTGACCCTTTCATTCCAAACCTCACTCGTTTTCACTGTCCAGTCGTTGCTGTTCTAAAATTAGACAAACCTAAACATATTTCATTTAAGCGCAAGATTTGGCTGTACAACAGAGGTAACTATGATGACTACAGAGCAAAACTCCAAGCAACTAATTGGGAGACTCTGATGGACAGTAATGACCTCGAAAAGGTTACTCAAGACATTACAGAGAGCAGAGTATCATATCAGCTGCATCAGAATCTATACCAGATAAAGTACTAACCATCCGACCAAATAACATCCCATGGCTAAACACTAAATTACGTAAACTCATTAGAAAACGCAATAAAATGCATAAAAGGGCAAAAAAGTCTAACACAGTTGAATCATGGGCTACATTTAGGCAAGTACGTAACGAGGTCACTAATCAGATACACAAAGCAAAACTAGATTATCAAAATAAATTAATTGAAAAAGTTAACTCATCCAATATTTCAGCCAAATTATGGTTCAAAACAGCAAAACAACTTACACACAAAACAAACATCCAAAACTATCCCAACCTTATACGAAGGCAACATGGAAGAGTCCACAGACTAGGGAAAAGTAGAACTTCTTAACCAGTATTTCTGCTCACAATCTACCATTGACGACCAAAATCGTCCCTTACCACATAGCCAAATGTTAACCAACTCATCTTTATCTGATATTACGGTCACTCCCCAGGATGTAAAAGATGCTCTTACTCTTACAGACCCTTCAAAAGCCAGTGGTCCAGACCTTGTCAGTCCAAAACTTCTCCGCGAAGGCGCATCAGCACTATCCGAACCACTTTCTAAATTTTTTAACAAACTATTGATGGAATCTTACTTTCCAAATTCTTGGAAACTTGCAAATGTCACACCGTTATTCAAAAAGTAAGATCCGTCAAAACCATCTAACTACCGTCCAATATCCCTACTCAGCTGTCCTGGCAAGCTCATGGAGCGCTGTGCCCATAAATACCTTTACAACTACCTTGTCAACAACATCCTCCTCACAACTTTTCAATCTGGTTTAATTAAGGGCGACTCCACCGTCAAACAAATTACATTTATCTACAATGATATTTGCCGAGCCCTTGATGAAGAAAAGGAAGTGCGTGCAGTATTCTGCGATATTTCTAAAGCCTTTGACCGGGTGTGGCATCGTGGACTTTTACAGAAACTGTCTTCACTGGGTGTAAATGGTGCACTTATTCAGTGGATTTCTTCCTATCTGTCGTCCCGTAAACAACGTGTCGTCTATGCAAACGCCTCCTCTAGTTGGTCTCAGATTAATGCTAGCGTTCCTCAAGGGTCCATACTCGGACCTCTTCTGTTCTTGACCTATATCAACGACATTGTCTCTATTACCAACTCTAACATTCGTCTTTTTGCTGACGACACCAGTCTGTACATAATAGTCGAAAATCCCAATCAGGCATCAACTGCCTTAAATTCAGATCTCCAAAGTATTCATTCTTGGTCTGAGTCATGGTTAGTATCTTTCAATCCATCAAAGACTGAATCAATGGTCTTCTCACGCAAACACTCCAAACCACATCATCCAATGTTATCTATGAACAATGCAGCAATCACAGAGGTATCTACTCATAAACATCTTGGACTAACTTTCTCAAACGACCTGAAGTGGTCAACTCATATTTCCATCATACTGAAAAAAGCATGGCAGAGGATTGGAATAATGAGGTCGCTGAAATTTGTGCTTAACCGCTCTAGCCTTGAACGAATGTATTTTTCATTCATTCGCCCTCTTCTTGAATACTCAGTTGTTGTCTGGGACAACTGTAGTGAAGCTCTGAAAAATGATATTGAGGCAGTTCATAACGAAGCAGCTCGTATAGTAACCGGTGCAACAAAATTATGTAATATCCAGAAGCTATTACATGATCTGAAGTGGGAGACCCTCGCAGAGCGGAGGAAAAAACATCATCTCATCTTATTCTACAAAATGCTTTATGGTCTATCTCCATCTTACATGTCTCATGATCTCATTCCAGGTCGTGATCAAATTAACGATTAAGGCTACAATCTAAGAAACATAAGAAGTGTAAACTCCAGGACACAGTCTTACAATTCTTCATTTCTGCCCAAAACAATCCGTGACTGGAATGCATTACCACAAACGACAAAAGAAGCAGCTACCCTAACAGCTTTCAAATCAGCACTAAACAAAAACTTATCTAAATCTTCTCCTCTGTTTAACTGCGGCTCTAGAAAGGGACAAATTCTACATACTCGATTGCGTCTTGGGTGTAGTTCTCTGAATTATGACATCCAAAAAAAATCTTTAACTGAATCCGCTCTTTGCACCTGTGGAAACACTGAGACTGTCGATCATTACCTGCTTCGTTGTCGTAAATATCAAACAATTCGTGAAAGGTTTTTCTTAAATACTCCATGTCCATTGTCAGTAAACAATCTTCTCAATGGCAACGATAGGCTTTCTTTCGAGCAGAATAAATCTCTAATCGTTGATGTTCAGCGTTACATTCTCGCAACAAAAAGGTTTACTACCTAATTCGGCCCTGCTCTGTCGATTTGCATCCCGGTACCGTGAGTATATACTTGGTTCAAGCAACACTCCTTTTAATTTTACAAAATTCGGTAGAAACAGATAGCATTACAACTATGTTATATAATTCTTATTTGTCATATAAAATTAGACATCACTAGCCATGATTCCTGACAATGTGGTATTTGATGATTTGTAGTTATTTCATATATGGAGAGGAATTTATATAAGTTTTAAATAACTTGTTTTCCGATCCATTAATTTCATGTATTTATTGTTGTATACCATGTATGTCAAACTTCCTGAAATAAAGTTTAAACCAAGCTAAACAAGGCGGAAAATGTTTGTAAGAATTGCTGCACGTGTGATTCGGTTCTACATGTTTAACGGCGTTTGTTTTAGAAAAAAATACAGGACTGCCGTTATTTCAAAGATGTTTACATTTCATTTATTGATACGTTTGGTGTGTTTTGTAAACGAACGTATTAAAATTATTGCCTTTATTATCCATATCAAACAAGGTGACCCACTAGTGTGTATAGGGCCTCCGTGACGAAGTGGTTAAGGCCGCTGACTTCAAATCACTTGCCCTTACCGATGTGGGTTCGAGCCTTGCTCGGGGCGTTGAGTTCTTCATGTGAGGAAGCCATCTAGCTGAGTTACGGAAGGTCGGTGGTCCTACCAAGGTGCTCGCCAGTGATGAAATAATGCTCAGAGAGGCACTTGAGGTCAAAAACTGGAAAGTTGCCAAATGGCCTATAATTGTGCCGGTAAGAAGTTAAACCCTAACAAAACAAACAAGCTAGTGGGGTACTCTATATGTACGTATATGTATTATAGCCTTATCTAGTGTTATCTTTACATGGTTGATCTGCAGTTATGTACAACACACCTCGGTTTATTTACAGAATATATTGAACCTTGTTTTTCATATTATGTTCTCAATCGCTAAAAATCATCACCTTTGTAACTGGGGTGTGGTAACGCATTTGAGGTGCTACATAACGGGTAACACATTTTTTGAATTTTAAGTGTTGATGTTTATAAGGAAATATGCCAATTTATTCTATTTCATTTCACTTTAAGCCTTATTACCGAACAGTAATTCGTCATTTTTGACATGTTCTTATTAGTTCTGCTAATTCTGTATGAGTGGTGAATAGGTTAAGCTGATGCCCGATACGATGAACTTTTTCATGTGCATGTAGATATGCGCAGCATGACGGCATCCAATTAAGAAATGAAATGATTTTTTTCGGTGTTCGTGCGAAAATAACGACAGAATAGGATCGGAAAATCCATGAATAGCGATTCTTGTTTAATTTGCCGATCCTAGCGATTCTTCTTTAATTTGCCGATCATTTCGCATGAACACCGAAAAAAAAGTTCATTTCTTTTAATTACATTATATTTCCTTTCCATTTGTAAACAAGATAATATTATAAACTGCACATATTTTGTGGCATTCAACATTAAAATCAGCTTCCCGGCCATTCCGTTCACCAGACGAAACAACTGCGACGTCATCTAAGGAAAGTTCTCCCTGACTATACGCGGACGTCGTCAAAACAGCGGTCGGTTATCACAAAGCAGCAATGAAGTAACATTCGCGCCTTTCCCTTTGCTGTTCATACGAAATGAATTTCATAATTTTCAATGGAAAAGAATAGGGCGAATGTAAATATTTTCTTTTAATAAGCATGGAATCAACGTGATAATATACATTATCGGACAATATAATGGTCCAGTGAATGGAAAAGTGTTTCCTTTTTTACCTAGTGCATTACGGTTACATTGCCATTTTAATTGTTCTTGTTGCATTGTGTATTAATTAAAGCACACGTTTTCTTGAGTTAAATCATTGCTGTGTCAATATGTTCATGTAATGCATTAGACAGAGATAATGTTTTGTGTTCGGTTATTTTCTAACATATCAATATTTGATATCACAGGGTAAACAAGTAGGTCAGGACGTGGTTCTTATCACCGGTTGAAGTAATTCGTCTATAAATAGCTGCATTACCATACGCTTATCAAATTGATATCGCAATTTTGGTATTCTCCTTCGCTATGTATATAAATCAGCAATACCAGTCACAATACATGTAATCAGTTGTAAAGTTTTGAGTACTGTTGCTGGGGAAATGTAAATTAATCATAGGTTATAAGAAATAACATGAAACGTATAGCAGTTATTGGTGCGGGCGCTAGTGGCCTAACTGCTATAAAATGTTGCCTTGACGAGCAACTTGAACCTGTGTGTTTTGAGAGGACAAATTATATCAGCGGATTATGGCACTACACAGAAGAGGTGGAGGAGGGTCAGGCATGTGTTATGAAATCTACGGTGATCAACACATCGAAGGAGATGATGTGCTACAGTGATTTTCCTATACCAGACGAATATCCCGTCTTTATGCACAACAAATGTGTCGATCGGTATTTTCATATGTATGCGGATAAGTTTGGACTCCGAAAACATATAAACTTCAATACAGAGGTAAGAAGTTAGAATATTGTAAATAACATTTTATATTACAGCAGTATTGTTTCTTAATATCTGAGCTCTAGAAGTTAAACGCAGAAATATTCTAACGTGGCTGTGCTTAAAACTTTGATTTCTAAAATATTTCAGATCAAAATGTGAAGCGATAATGTAAAGTATGAATGCATGTTGTACTAGTAGATTTATTTGTTCCATGCTCGGGAGCATGTACTCCTACTAAAACAGCTATCAATATTTTATGTATAAACTGCATATCATAAATAATGACGATTTCATAATTCGAAAGAAACATGAATTCCTAAAGTTTAAAAACTATCAAAACTTTCAATAATTAAAATTATCTATATTTAAAATGTGTACTGAATACTTTTCTAAGCGTCTTTACTACCCTAACTGAGAACGTAATCATTTTGAATTGTTAAGAGAAAAAATAATGACGATATCATTACTCTTCCTCTTTAAACGCTGCACATTCCATGACAGTCTATTGCGTCTGTGCAATTGTTTTCTGTTTCACTGGCTTATGTTAGTAGTGTGTTGGTCAGTCGTGTAAACAGACCTAAGAAGTAAGTCTTTTTTATTATTTTTTATTGCATTTACAGTATTTTATTACACATTTTGACAAAATTTGCTACATTTTATGTGTATTGAAAAAAAGTTTTTTTTTAAACGAATTTCTCCCGCCATGCCAACGATGTAAACAGGGGGTCATCTCATTCACACGAAAAATACTTGAATAAAGTATCACTGTTCATATGTGTTTCGTCCAATAATATGGTGGAGCTTTGACAGTTCTTGAAAAAAATGAGATTAGATATATTTGTTTCGATGTATGGAAGGCCGTACACGCCATAATCTGTAGGAAAACAATTGGTGGTCTCTAACCTATAGTTGTCTCCTGATTGGGTAATATTAAAGAGTGAAAAATATCCATCGCAATGGCGAAGGAAACCGGTACAAAACTGCCAGTACAGAAAGTAAGGTCATTAATGATTTTTACACGGAATACGCCCATTGTACCTGCAAACATCATACTATAATCGTAAGCAGTGAAAAAAGTAAACATTACCAAGCACTTTGTGAAATTAAGTCCAAACAATTGGAGATAGTTTCAATTACTATTAAATATCTTGTGTGAACGGTCTCCGATGAAAGAATGGCTTTAATTATAAACATTTGTAATACGTTCGAGACGATCAATGAAAAATGAATCCTTGTCACCACATGGTGTACGCAAGAATGTTTTTCATAATTTCTTTCATTGCAGTGCTACTATACATCAGTAAGTTTTCATATAAATAACATCAACAACATTCTGATACTATTAAAATATTTATTTATAACAAACATTTCTATATTCAATCGTAAGTCAGCAAATGTATAAAATAATATGAAAGTAAGCACAATAAAGTAGTAATTTAAGATTTTTCGAAATTATCAGGTATATGTCGGATGTCATACCAGTTAACCTTACATATGTCCATCACTAATCAATATGTCTCAAAAGTATGCGATAAATAACAGCAGTAGTGGAATAATCTTGCATGAAGAAGCCATCCAGCTGGTTTAACGAACGTCAGTGGTTCTATCCAGGTGCCCACCAGTGACGACATAATGCCCCGATATTGGCATTTGGGGTTCCTCTACCAAGAAAACATAGAAGGTTCCCATATGACCTATGATTATGGTTTCTGTGTCTTTAATACCAGCAAAAGTCATACATTTCCAGGTTTTGTCTGTGAAACCGACAGAAAATTTCAAGACAGATGGTAAGTGGGAAATTAAAACAAAGAACTCCGAGAACAAGGAACAAAAACATATATTTGATGGTGTTCTTATCTGTACCGGACATCATGCAGAAAAGAATATACCTAAATTCCCCGGGTTAGATACGTTCAAAGGCAAGGTGACTCACACACACGATTACAAGGATTACCATGGTTACGAGGACAAAAGAGTGTTGATCATTGGTATTGGAAACTCTGGTGGGGATGTTGCTACAGAGCTTAGTCGTATATCTTCTCAGGTTTGAATGTAGATTGCCCTTTAGAATAAAAACTTAGATAGTTTATATTGAGTGCCAATGGTTGAAATAAACATTTAACGTTCTTGTAATTACTTAGCATAGTAATAGTATAAGTAATGCATATTTAATACTAAAATTGTCATTACTAGTGGCCAAAATAAGTCTACGCGAGTACTTTCGTACCATTTTAAGATCTGAAATTGGTTACTCAGTAAAAGATACCTTTGATAAAACCTGGTTGAGTCAAAATATTTGTATAATTAAAAAAGGAACTCGTTTAGGATAAAAACAAAAACGTAAACAGGGTCACTATTAACTAGCAAAAATATGAAAAATACTAAATTGCTTGCATTTTACGCTTTATTTCAAGGAAACAACTGCATGCAAATTAAAGTTATAAGCTGTGTTTCAGGTATATTTGAGCACACGATCGGGATCATGGATATTCAACCGTGTCGGCGACAAAGGGGTTCCTGGGGACATGTTTGCCACCCGTTTCAGTGTCAATATTTTGAAGAAATTTCCTCGATTATTACTGACGCTGGCGGAAAAGAAATTAAACCACAGATTTGATCATGAAAAATATTGCCTGAAGCCGAAACACGGTCTTTTTGCTGCTCATCCCACAGTAAATGACGAGCTTCCAAACAGAATCATTTCAGGGGGTGTTATTGTGAAAGCCAATGTAGCTGAGTTTACTGAAACCGGAGCGATCTTTGAAGATGGTACTGAAATTGATAATTTGGACGCTGTAGTACTTGCTACTGGATACATATTTGGTTTTCCGTTTCTCGACAAGGAAGTTTTAGAGGTGAAAGAGAATAAAGTAAATCTGTATAAATATATGTTTCCACCTGATCTGTGTAAGACTACTCTGGCGATTATTGGGTGTTTCCAACCGATTGGAGCAATAATGCCAATATGTGAAATGCAATGCCGATTAGCCACTAGAGTATTTAAGGTATGTTGAACTTATATTGAGAAGTTTGTTTTGGATGACACGTGTATAATATTTAGTTTGTTACCTTTGTTTTACACCTTATATTAGAACTTCATACCGGGCGTACATTTACGATTCTTCATCTAAGGTTCTATCTGAGGCATCGAAGCCATCGCTCTTTTCTTGTTATAACAGATATATTTTGTATTTTATTTATGATTTACGAGAATTTATAGTACGTTAATCAGTATTTGTTGTGACCAAGGCTACTTCTGTCATTGTTTTGGACATTCAAGTGATTATATTTTACAATTGATGCCATCATTTCAGTATACATGGTGTTATTTTTGTAGTTGACGTAAAACGTTTTCATTTTGTGAACATCTTAACAAAACCGAGCTTCGTGATTTATTACGAAGTTAAATGGGATGTTTGTTTTGAACTATTTTAATATCCGATTTCGGTAATAAATAAATGTCCTTGAACATATATTTAAATAGCAAATTAAACAAAATGGAAATAGATACGTGTGTTTGATATATTTTCAGGGTTTAAAGAATTTGCCCGATAGTAATGGTATGTGGAATGACATCAAAGATAAACAGACAGCCATGGCGTTGAGATACAAGAAATCAATGAGACATACTATACAAGTTGATTACGTCCCATTTATGGATGAACTAGCAGAAATGATCGGCTGTAAACCAGACCTAAGTAACTAAGTTGCAATTACTAAAATCATATAGATATCTTCGTTATATATTTGAAATACCCTAAAAACTAGAAGTATTGACAATTTGATAATCGAAATTTAAATAGATAATATATGTCATGTTTGATCATCCTCTACTTAACTCTTTTAGCTGGAGTTGAAATTACTCGTGGTCCAATCCATTGTTTATGATTTATTCTTTTTGTAATCACTATGACTATGCAAATACAATGAAATAATGTGAATATTATCATTAGTTAAATTGTATAATTATGCCTGAACAGAAATTGTTGTCGTTGATGATCTGTAAATTGCTAAAATTTGTGTTTAGCCAGTCGTAATGTAATATTTATCGATTCCTTTAAAAAACTAAAAAATGCAACAGATTAAGCATATTCATCAAAGAGCCAGTTGCAAACTCAGTAACATTATTATCTTTAACAATATTTCATGTATTTGAAATTCAGGTAAACTCATTTGGACTGATCCCAAACTTGCGATCGAAGTTTACTTTGGACCTTGTACACCTTACCAGTACCGATTAATGGGACCGGGACCCTGGAATGGTGCTCGATATGCCATCATGACACAGTGGGAACGAGTGTATAAGCCGCTGCAGACCAGACCTTGTGTTGTAAAAGAGAGCAAGGGCTTTGGAGCAATATATATGTTGTTAGTTGTTGCCTTAGCTGTACTGATTTACCTTATTTTGTAGCCTTGCATCATTCAACAAATTTTAGTTTAAACATATTATATTTCATTTTACACAGAAACATGAGTGCGACTGATCTTGTTGAATGTCTATCTTTTTGCCATTTGAAACGCACTCTTCCCATTTCGGTACTTCAGTATTTTTTAGACTTCTGTATTATACTGATTGCTTATTACAAATTGTGTCTGTTATAACGTTAATAAGCCTTTTTTAAAGTTGTCGCTTTTTCAACAATTTTTTCTGACATAACTTTGGGATAGTTTTAAGAATTTTAGGGAAAAGGGCCCCTGGTCAAAATGTGACTTTTTTGAAGCGGTAATCCGACAAATTCGGTACACTTGAATCGTAACCACTTAATTATAACAGTTTAGTAGTCTACTTTATTTTTCAAGTTTAACTGGTAAAAATAAAATGAATATAGGAATAACTCATGTATTTTTTCGTGTTAAAACATCTACAGAATGATGTTATAGCTTTAAATGAATATGCGCCAACGCTATCCTAACATAAAACGTGATAACAATCTAAGAAATGAAAACATTGTGCATCAACGTCATTGAATTTCCGGGAAATGCGCGGGAATATCAGCGTTGTTTTATCACTTTGACGACATTTCCCTTTCATAAGCAACAAAACTTACTTTGCTAGTATATTTTGGATAATAAAAAATTTCAAATGGGATTGTTGTCTTTAGATTGGCAAATTATGCTTCATATTTTGAAAAAGGCAACTTAATTGGTATTGGAAATAGGGCCGACATAAGGTCCCACAGAACAGAAACAAAAAAAAGCTCTGAATAAAATGTTGAAAGCATATCACTGCGGTCCACACCACCTATGTATTTATTATATTTGGTATGATATTGGCTTTCCTAAGTTGGCAGCGTGGAATGTACTCAACATTTTTACTTTTTTGTTTTTTGTTTTTGTTATTTTTCCTTGAATGCAATGCAAAAACGGTGCCATTTCTTGTAAATTTTGATCCTTTGTTTCTTAGCTTTACGCTTTTGACTGCATTTGGCATCATACTATTTGACGTAATGTTCCCGTCAAAATATTTTGAAAAGTTCACGGACTAATCTAATGGGGATGTGAAAAAAAAACTCACAATATATATGATAAAATCTGTTTAATACGGTTCCTTGTTCAACGGTTACATAATGATTTCAAAACGTTTTGGATTATGGTGTGGGTAAACAAATTTCTAAACCACGAAGTATTCTGGCTATCTTGTTTACGCCAGTACTGTTCCTTCTGGGCTTATTGATCAGTCCAATGTACCACTGAAATGAATCCTTTCAGTTCCGAGTTTTCATTAGTTCTGTCAACCAATGGACATTTGAATAGCGCTTGTGTGCCGAAGCCTAGGATTGTGTACGAATGAACTAGAGCTGTATTAGTATAGGCAGTCTGTTATCACAAGCGTTCAAAAACTCATTATATTAGACAATTTGCATTTTAAAACCATCTGCTCTATATTAGTGTCGGTTTTTTTATCACTGCACAAACTCGCAACCATTTTTATCAAAATTTGGACTATTTTGATATACAGGATATAAATACGTGTGCGTGTGTGCGTGTTCGCGTATGTGTGTGTGTGCCTGCGTGCGTGTGTGTTGGAAATAATTTGTTATTATGTGGTTTTAAAAGTCGCTAAAATATTGTGCTTGCCTACATTACAAAGTTCATTTTCCCTCTTTTATATTCTTGTTACCATGCTTTTAATGCAATTTTAATGTAATGGTTGACGGAACTCAAACAGAAACTGTACGTTAGAACTCATTATTTATCTGCTAAAATTGTCATTCCTTATTTAACAAATTTTTCGATGCTTCGAAGTCCGCTAATCACAAGTTAAAGATAAGCGAATTCAGAGAATGAGAAGTCGTTATTAACCGATGATTGTTATGCCACAACCTATTTTGCTGTATACTGCCCCTTCCCTATCCCCATATTGTCACAAACCCTATGCGCTGATATTCGGGGTACTGGTTACAACCCGTAACAGAATTATTCATAAACGTGGAAGTAATAGTTCAGCTGGTATAAACATAACTTATTTCATGTCATTAAAATAATATCAATGTGTTACTTCTTCGTCTCTGTCACAATTTTTCTCATCAAATTCTTTACAAAAATGAATATGAAATAAACTACAGGCTTGACATAACGATGTGGCATATGTTTGGAGCCACTCTCATCTGGAGCAACGTTGACGTTATTTTTTGTTCCGGTGGATACACTTCCATTCATATGTTCGCCATTTTGGAAAAGTTACGCTTATGAAAATATAGATGTCCACGTGTGTAACGTCTCCCACGTACATTTCAATAATTATAAATTTTCCTTTTTCGAAATACTCTCGTCGTATGGAACAACCTCCCATCTTGTTCTGCCATACATGCAGTTAGTTGTAACAAAGTGTGCTATCAACCAGATTATTCTATCGTCTACTGTATCTAACATTTTTAACTGTTTTCAATATCACTTTGACATCTCCCGCCAATACTACTGTAAAAATATTTCTCTTTCACAGGCTGTGCGCCTGTTGATATATCCGAAAGGGGAATTAAAAAGTAATCGAAGATAGATGATTTACACGTGAAATTGTCTTTCCTGGACGGAGAAAAATTAGTAGACAACGAACATACAAGAAAAAATGCTTTTAGACTGAGCAAACTGAAACGTTCACACGTGTGTAATACAATTGTAGGGTAGAACATATTTCATACTTATACAAACTTCACTGTCCAGATTCAACGATGAAGATCAGTAAACTGTCTGCATTGGCACAGAGCTCACTCGGAATGAAGGATGAATTAATCGTTTCGTACAATATGTATCCTACAAATTACAGGCGTTAACCATTACATATTTCTTGCAAGGGCCCAGTGCATCGAACATTTTGTTTCCACGCAATTTCTATAGAAATACAGTATCAGATAAAACTGTACAAACAAGTTCAATTACCAACGTAATTGAAAATCTACTGCGCGAAATATCACATAGACGGCGTCACGGCGGAAATGACGTCAATACTGTTCAGAACAACAACTATTTACATTTCGTCAAACCTTCTCAAACTGAATTAAACGTTCCGCATCGATCCTAAATTAAGCAGGTTTAGGAAAATATCAGAAGGGTAAATAATTTAAACGCACACAGTGCACTTAGATTGACAAAAAGCAAACAACTGATGTGCCTAAAATCCATTCACATATAACCCCTGAACTGGAAAACTGTATAAATAAGTTAGAACTTTGTTCCGCTGAACAATATTTGATATTGTCGGGATGTTCACTCTAATAAATAAATGAATTCGAATGAAACCTATAAACACAAGAATGCTGGAACGGCGAATGTAGCTCAAATCAGATTGTTCCTGGTTTGAACACTATCGCGCAACTCCGTATCAAAAAGGTTCTGTCAAATAGTATCCACACTGTCTTCATTTGGAAAAAAAGTATTCGCTAATACAACTTAATCTCCAACCGTCACAGATGCTATCTTTTACGGTACCATGTTTGATCTTCTGAAGATCAATTTGCGTTAATGATTATCCTTTGAAATATAGGGAAACTTTTGACAGACCCAAAATTTGCGATTGAAGTTTACTTTGGACCTTGTACACCCTACCAGTATCGCTTAGTGGGACCCGGACCCTGGATAGGTGCTAGGCAGGCCATCATGACACATTGGGATCGCAACTATAAACCACTGCAGACCAGACCCTGTGAAAATGGCACACGCAATATGTTTGGGACAATATACGTGTGGATAGTGCTTGCCTTAGCTGTACTGATCTACTTTATTTTGTAGCAAATTACACATTTCTTTTCACTAGTAGTGGACTATTTGAGGAATAATTATGCGTACAATTTTGGGTATTTACAAAAAAGTGTCATTTATGAATAAGAAAATATGTTATTTCTTTCACTAATTGATTTGAGAGATATTTGAAAATTGTTTCCCGAGTATTTGTGGTTACTTTATCAGATTTTGCGTTTATTTAAGATTAACAGATTGATCGAAAGTAAATTTTGAATTGTGAAATCTCAAGCATGTTATCTGAACATCCTCATGGAATCCCCGAAACGTCTACATAATACCACATATGCATAATTTGCTTACATGTTTATAGTGCCTGACTGATTTACATGTTTCGCTGAGATGTGTATCCTGACAGGAAAACCGATTTTTTAAAAAATATTACCGCGAGCTTTACAACAGTTGTGCTTACTAGTGTAGCTTAGCAAACACTGCATTGTAACTAAAACTCTTAGATTGACCATAATTTTATGGTTTACTTAATATGATCTGCTATTTTTTTTTTCGCTAATTTTAGAGCCAGACTTTCTCAACGGGGAATGATTTTATTTACATTGTGTTGTCTAACTTGTTGAAAATAGGGTAAGTGCGAGGTTGGCATGCCCTAAACGCGTTTAAACCCCCAGTTTCCTTTATATAGGTTACTGACCGTTCCAAGGCGGTGCCCCTATTTTCAACTTGTTTTCTGTCTGTCTTGTATTTTGTGTTGCGTATGTTGTCTTGTTTGTTGTTAGCGTTTCTTTCCTCTTTCTCCTCACTCCCCCTATCGCCCCCATCCTTTCCCCTTGCAATTGCGCTCCCTTGCTTTGGCATTCCCTCCCCTTTTACTATGAGCAAGTTATCGTGCCCATCTTAATTTTGGCTGCCGGAATCCTAAGGCGGTGGCCGATTGCTGCTTTTTCCTGCTTATATGTGTGCGTTTGTGTGCTTGTGCGTCTGTGTGTCTTGGGCGGTGCCCTACAGTTTTGTTATATCTTACTTGTCTGTATTTCTATGTAAGTTAGTTACATATATGTGTGTGTGTGTGGATGTGTGCGTGTGCGTGTTGGTGTGCGTGTGTGCGTGTGTGTGTGTCTTTTGTACATGTAGCATTCCCTTTTGAATATTCATCCTTGTTCCACATTCCCCTTCAACCCCACCCCCTTTCTACCCCTTACCCCTTCCTCCCCCACTTTCTATATTTTGCATAAAATTAAAATGTACGTGTTGGATTTTTGAAGCAACCCGTCATTACAGCTTCTTTTTGTTGTGGGCCTACTTTGCAAATGCGTGGCTCTGAGGCGTGTTTGCGGTGTTCTGTGCTTCTTAGAAATCTACCCTTACCCGTTATCTTTTTCACGACTAAGGCTATGAATCTAGGGCATGTATAGCTCTGACATTGATAAAGAAAAATAATTTGTTTTTCTCGCATTTATATGCAAATAATTTACAAATTAATGTCCAATATTAAGCATAGGCAATGAGTTAACGAAACAAAATCAATTATAACTGTTTTGCAATTTTCTTTGTGTTGGGTTGAACGTTACACCGACACAGTTTTGGCCTTCTGGTGACTTTTTTTGATTGTGGAGGAAGGCCCAAAATCTTTTCTTGGCATTGGTTCATCGCGGGCGGGTGCCGTGTAGAACCACTGACCGTATGCTTCCTCACATGAAGAATTCTACGCAATAAGTGATACTTGGACCAGCATTGGTGAGGGACCAAACCGCTCGGCTGCGGAGCGCCTTTTTATAAAATAGATCTGATTATAGAATTATGCTTGCTCGTCTACGGAATCTTAATTTGGCTTTATATTTAAATAAATAAAATCTCCATATGCATTCTCTTTGCGTTATTTATTACTTAGTCGTCGTTCGACTATAATCAAACAGTCCTTAAACATAAATTACCCAAATTCATGTTTGAAAACAGGAACAATTTCTTCGTAGTATCTATATAAACGCAACATGAAAAAGTTTATTGTGCTGGCTAGAGACCACAAATCCGGACGACCACCAAACCGGACAGACCCTTAAATGCTTCATTTCGCTCTTTAACCTTGCTCATCTGTTTACGATCAAATGGACGCTTGATTATCAGCAACACAGCGAAGTAACAACGGTTAAATTTAAATATTTTACAATAAATGCTACATGCTACATAAATGCACAGTATAACAATAATAATAATAATAATAATTTCATTTCGTCTGCACTCACTAAGCAAGTTTACATGTCGGGGGAAGTAGGAAGTGGCGTGATGCGCATGCACAGTATTTCCGTGAGGTCCCGTCCCCATGCAAATTTGAGGTAAGGAGAGGAGACGTTTAGTAAACACTTAAACCGGGGAAATACAGCTTTGATAATTTAGTACATGATTTTAATACACTCTAAACCACATTTTTATATCAAAATATCCACTCCGAAAAGTGATATTTTAAAAATTTCAGTCGGGAGAGATACGATCAAAACATCGATTCAAGAGAGTTAATTCGTACAATTCTATGACCCAGGCACTGTATGACTACTTTCCCTTGGCTGAAAATAAAGTTTAATTCAATATTGAACGTAAATTGAAAATCCATAAAGTGACAACTCGCTGTCCATATATGGTCCGGAAACATAGTACATGTACTGTTAGACCTTAAAACAACGTGATTCGGTGGCCCTTCGTTCAGGCCTCGAAAAAGTACTTGACCCAGCTAATTCTAGAAATAAACAAATCATCTCTTTAGTTGGGACGAGAACCTAGCTTTGTTCACATGAAATTTCAACCATTAGATATGTCTATTTCCCGAGTTATCGTGAAAAATATTACAAAAGTGTCCGGTTGTAGGACGCTAGCCAATATAAAGAAAACTGTGTACATGTATAACGTTCAAACTTCTACACACATAATACATGTATGGTTTATCACAGTACATGTGTATATACATATATATAATAAAATATCATTTTTTTATACAAATACTGTTATACATGATATTTATTTGTGAAAGTAGCTCTACAAACACAGTTAGTTTATTATATAACCGATGAAGAATTTATACATTTAAAGTTTATATGAAAATGAACAATTTAGTGAAAAATGAGCATCGGATACTTCTACATTTGATATCAGGGAGTAATGATACTGTATATCCTACATTTTTGATGTATTAAAAGTAAAATCTGTCCAAATATTGATAGAGTTTACCTGGCCCTAAATTCATAATCAGAAGATGTTTGCTTAATATTTAAAAGCTGGTTACTTTTGAAAAAACAACACGACATAGATCTTGACTTTAAACGGAAACTGAAACTTAACTTTGTCAACTGCCTTAGGTACAATAACCTACTAGATCTAACTTCTGCCATAATGTCTGACGTAAACTGTGTTCCACAGCCGATAAGCATTTCCTTTGGAACTCCTAATGTACTATACATATCTACTAATGTCTCTGCTACTCTCTCAGTTTCAATACTAGGTAACGCTGTAGCTTCCCGATATCTAGTAGCATAATCTACCATAGTCAAAATGTATCTGTTTGTCCTTTCAGTCACAGGTTCAATCGGGCCAATAATATCAACATCAACTCCTTTAAACGGAGTATCAATCATAGGCATCCTTCCTAAAGGACTGCATCACTTGTCTTACTTACTCCTTAATGACCTGACAATAACGAATCATGCGCAACTTTCAGCACGGTCTCCCTGGGATATTTTGGTACAATTAACTGTCTACTTCTTCCTGCATTCCGGGCGGTATATTATCTATACAACAGTATATTTCTTACTTCAAACTTTACTACCCCACCACCTCAACACCTTTTACTCGTACTTTCCCCAGCCTACTTACTACACAAATCTAAAGTGCTATCTTTCTGTTGCTTTTCCAGAAATTCCTCTCTAGAGAGAGCTAGAATTTGTGATGGAACTTTAAGTTTAAATTGTTTCTTAACTTTGGCATGTGCCCTAGATTCGACTGCTGACGCTAAGCTGCTAAACTGAGGTTCTACATCTCCCTGTACATTGTCAATTATAACATCATTTGTAGGGCTGTCTACACACAACGCCTCAATCGTACCCTTGAAATATGAGCAGTCAATGTTTTCTAGAGCTACGTCTAGCCTGTGTTCACTCCATCTCTGTGTTCTACTTACATCTACGGGTGTTCTCTAAAAACTGATTTGTTTCTAACAAGTCCCTTTTCACTATCACACATGTACAACCTGTATCTCTCATAGCGATTAAATCCCTACCAGCAAAAGTACGAGCGTTTGTAGCTCAGCATACGCAACTCCTCAACATCACTGAGTTCTATTATACTCTTTTCACTCCCTGAACGACTCCTATCTCCTATCTTTATCTTTTCCTCTACCTCTACTCCTAGTTCGGTCACGGCTTCTAACCGTGCTTCTATTTTTCCTACTATCTCTATTCTCTCCTTTACTACTCTCCTGCACCTGCTCCTGATATACCTCTGTAGCTGCACTAGCACTGTTACTAGACCTACCGCTTCTACAGTAATACAAACTGTGCCCTAAACGTCCACAGCTAGTACATTTCAGTACACCATTGGGCTGATAGCCTCTACATCTATGTACGCTTTTGCCAATATTTGTTTGCAGTGCCTGCATTTCAATTATTATGAAAAGGCTTCTGAGGGGTTGTATATGGTTTATTGCCTCAAATGAATTTGTGATATAAAATTAATCTAAAATATCATAAAATCCTTATCCGGTCTGCACATGCCTGAAATAATGCAGATGACATAATTTCGTGTCTTAATGTAATTTAAAGTGGGAATTTCGTCCTATATGAGCTTCATTAAACGCTTAGTTCCAACTTGTGACTCTGGGTACTTCCCCAACTTTTCCATTCTAGAAAATAATTAGGCCACATGTTGCACTACTTAAAACTCTCCGAATCGTTCACTGAGACAGACATAATTTGACGCACCCATCTAGTTGAAAATTTGAAAAGAGACATCCTCAGGTAGGACAACGTCGCTATTTACTTAACGGCGTGATTCTAGTACAATTATCATCAAATGACAACCGATCGCAAAAATAATTTATTTCTTACTGCAAGGTGAACTTCAATAAGTATGCATAGAAGAAACAATGCGTGGATTGTGAGACGAGTGCATTATTATTTGTCGAATCCGCAGTTACATGTTGTTTCTCAAGACTAAACACATTTGTTATTTGTATGGTTTCATAAATAAATAAATCTTTAATAAAACAACAAAAAAGTACCAATTTTACAGACTAATTCATTTAATAAACACAGTCTATCGAATTTGACCATCCGAAAATCCAATTTTATAACATATATCTCGGTCACGAAACAATCGGAATTCGCGTGTAAAAAGTGAATTTATCTTTATATGATATAAAGTTTGATATTGAGCTCAGCTGATTGTGATAGGGCCCTTGGAGTAGTCGCTAGGGAGGTTATCTCATAATACAGCTTTCCCATAATAAAGACTACAGCAGGGTTGTAGGTATGAACCTTACCTGAAGCGTATTTTGACCGATTTTTCTCGAAACATTTTTTCCTGTATATCCACTGATTTGATACTGTTGATTTGTGATATATGTTAGCCATGATTCAGTATGTCATAAAGACATGCCTAAGACAAAATATAAATTATTTATATATGTGTACATTATACACGCAGCTACTTTTGTTTAAAGCACACTAACGTCTTGGTGAACTGAACGTAATAAGGAAATTATTAAATGAAAAATAAAAAGTAAGGGTACTGATGATTATGTTGTTATTTTGTTAAATTGAGGAAGGGAGGGAAAGAACACCAGTAGATTATAAAATGAAAAGAACATCGTTTTGAAAAGAATTAGTATTAAAACAGCGAAACATATGTAAGTCCGCAAGCGGCATTTCATAATACCTAATATGTGAATATTAAAGTAAGTTGCGTTATCTATTACTCAATAAGAACTTGTTCTCTTTGTGTAAACATTATTGAACATGAATATTAATTGTGAATTAACATATAAATATGACGTGGTAATTGCCTTGTATATACCTTTAATTCAATGTTTTTAGTACTTGATTTGTTCATTGATTCTGTATTACAAATGGCGTTTATTTCAATTAAGGGGAAATAACTTGATCTTAAAGGTACTGGCTATTTTCCGTACGGAGTGTAGTCAACATCATCATCTGAGGTAGTCTCATTATCGTATAATTACACTTCAGAGTCACTTAGAATTCCGGTTTTTTTTTTGCAGGTTTAATTTTTGACAAATAATGTTCAACCAATGTGATATGTGTATATGCCAAGTTATCCAGTTGAATTCATGGTTAAACTAAAAATTATGAATCGAGGTTTCTCTAGTTCGATCCAATATGGATTAGTTTTAAAAAGTCGTCGGTTCCTAAAATAGAATGGTACAAGTAACAAGAAAAAAGCTGCATTTGTGTTATCACAGGCTTTTTTCAGCCGGACATGTCCTCGTTTATAACTATTTGCTGTTGGACCGACTCGATGATTCATAACCGAATTAATTTGATCATGCAATAATGTAAACGTTGTAAACATGCAGGTCAACGTAAGTAAGGCGATATCTTCCAGGACATTCATCTTTCGTCAAATGAGGAAAACTAGGACGCTAGTCTCGTCTTGTTTCTATGTATACAATTTAAATACATGCATTGAAGGACGCTATCATGTTAAATAAGGCATACGACAAAATATGGAGTGGAGTCTTGGAGTGAGGTCTGGAGTGAGATTTTGGAGTGACCTTGGAATCTAACTTTGGGCTGAGATTTTGGAGTCTAATATAATATAGTTATTCGTTCAAAGTTATTGCGATTAGAAGCAGTGGTATTAATGGTGAAATTCCATCAGAGGAAATACAATATTGATTAATGTTTGTGTTATTGCTGTTGCTGTACGGTGATTGTTGGAATGAAGAATCAAATTCAATGTAGCCTGAGATATTTAGTAGTTATACTCATGATTACGGGTTATATAAGGATTTGTTTTTATATATTTAGGTTAACAACAAAAAATATATAAATTGTTGTTTTTGTCTTTAGAAATGAAAATGTTTATCAGCAATTATGTTATTGTCATCATTGTCATCGTCATTTTTATCCTGAAAACCAATTTATCAACCAATGTATTACCCTTGACAGATAAAAGCATTAAAAAGTTCTAAGGACAATAATTTTCTAAATTTGGATCATCATCATTATCTTTAACAGCAAAATAAACACCTCCATCACTGTGATCCTCATCATCAACAATAAGACAACACACCGTTATTAGTAAAACTAACGATGCTAATGATGATGCAATGACTGATAATAAGGATGATGACAATGGTGATTGTGATAATGTTGATTCTGTCAATAATTGTCATCAACAACAAAAATATTAATCATCATCATTGATATATACATGTTATTCTTATTTCACTGAAAACAATATCACGAAAACATCTTCTTCGCTAAGAACATCATCATTAGACCAACCTGTCATCAAAATCATCAACATCATCATCATCATTATTATCATCAGCAGCAACAGCAATAACACAAAACCAAAGCACAACAAAATCATCATAAAGAAGTGTTATAACTACATGTCAATATTTTCCCTCCCTTTCTCAATTTATCAAAATAACAACATAATCATCAGTGCTATTAACATCATCAGTAGCATTTTTATCATAAGTTATATCAGCATACTTTGCACGAACATCGTCATCATCATTATCAGTAGCTGCTCCATTTCCAACAAAATCCTCGTTCCACCACTTGTCTTTTTTATGATCTACATCATGTAATAAATATATATGATATGAAAAAGCAAAACTTTGATTTTCACTCTATTTGTATCACTCCAAGTTAACTCCAAAATCTCACTCCAAACTACATTCAAAGACTCCACTCCATAATTTGTTGCATTCCTAACATAAACAGGCTTGGTACGTTCAAGGGCGTTTAGTTTTAGATAAGAAGGAAAGTTGGTTGTAAATGTCCGATTTTCACATTACAAAACAAAAGGAACGGACGGCGACGCATAAAGGAATACAAATACAAAAATGTAAGACAATGTCACAAAGATAATTTGCATGATATACTCAATACTTTTAGGCGAGCATGCTTACATATATGTGTGACATTTTCAAATATATGTTGATATATTTTAAAATATTTCAAAAGTATGCAAATCAAATATTTACTTAAAGGTGCTTATATATGGTAATTAAAACATATTTTGTGTCCGATGTTTTGTTTTCCTTAGTATAAACCTATACCAGCAGATAATTATATACTCATTCTTTTATTGTAATGCAGACAGTCTTTCTTTTTAAGTACTTAAAAGTGTTAAGAGTTGACCTTTCAAGAACTTGCTTCATTTCATAAGCAACATAATTCACTACGCTAGTTTATTTATTCATTTATTTTTTGTTTAATAACAAAAACCTTTCAGTTAGGATTTTGGTCTTTGGGGTTGCAATATTTTCTTCCTATTTGGGATGGGAAAATGCAGCCTTATTGGCATTGGAAATAGGGCCGATATCCAGTCCAATGAGACGGGTAGAAAACATAAACAAGTTCAGCATGGCCATTGACTAAAATGTAGTGCATTGAGTTCTCCCAATAAAGATCAAAAACAGAAGCTACGTGCGGCATGTAGCGTAACGTTTTATATCACGAGCACTGACAGGTACATGGCCGGCGAACTGCCTTAAAACTGTTGAAGGCAGGTCAAAACTGGATTTATCTGGTTTGAAGAAACATTCTACTTTGTTTATTTTTGCTTTTTTTTAAGTCAAACATCTAAAGGCAATTCTCAAAACACAAAATGTCAAAAAAATGTAGGTCTAACTTGTACGCAAGTACTATTGGCGTGTAATTTAGAAAAGTTATAATATTATCTAAATTAAATAAACAAAATGGCGAAATCCTCCCGTAACGAGAGGCACGTAAGAACTGAAAGAAAAACCTATGTGGACACGGAAGATAGAGGACAGCAGTCTTGTTTCCTGTAATACCTCAAGATCCGGTGTTGAAAGGTGTTCACATTGTTGTTATTGTGTTTACGTAGTATTTTTAGAATAATAAAGCATATCATAATTGTCTGCGACGATCCCATTAGGCTTTTTGTCGGCAAAATCGATCAGCAGTAACTAAAACACTATTAGGTACTGCTGGATTTATAAACATTTGACATGTTTACAAAGAAACACCAGGTTAATGGAAACTTCGGCTGTGCGGTACCCATCATTGAAACTTTTGAGTAAACATGTACATATGTGTTTTATATATTTGGCATATTTACCTTTAATGTTTCATCCGTGTACGAAACACAGTCTAAGCGTAGTTTAAGCTGGAAAATAGAAAAGGCTTAATTCTGTTGTTGAAAGTAATTAACATAATGAATCATTCGCCTGATACTTTTGCCTCTAATTTCGGTCTGGTGTAAAAAGAATTCATCCAGTTGGCATGTGAAGTGTATCTACGCTTATTAGGCGTAAAAAATTGTTTGTTTCCGGTATCCCGACCTACCCTAAATTTTTGGCCCGACCCTAAATATGACCTTGGAGAATATTTCTTTCAACTTTTTAACAAAAAAGTTGCAAAACTGTACCTTTTATGCTTTAAACATGGCCAGTGATGTTAGAAATCAACTTATTGATGCTCTAAAGGCATAACTTCTTATTTGTAATCATTTTTTGACACAAAAATAATTTCCGGAAAGTCTCCTTTAATAAAAAAAAAATTCCAAAAAAAAAAAAAAAATACCAACCTACCTACCCTAATTTTTTTGAGCATGTTACCGGAAACAAAGAATTTGTTAGGCCTTATTATGTACCGAAATTCACCCATCTGACAGGCGAATGAAGTATTTTTTGTCGGAGGAAAGCACAAGATATAGTAGGTGCCCCAATTTTGGAGGCGTCATTAGTTCGTTGGCGTGCCAGGGGTAAAGCACCAATCCATATGCGGATCTCTTATCCAAAGTTCAAGCAGTGGGTGTTCTGACTTATGCAGTGTCATAGTTTATTAGTGGTGTTAACATGTGGAAACTAAGACCGAGACCAGACATCATTTTGACAAGTGTATGGTTTACATAATTCCTTGTTAAATGTAGGAATATAACTTTCTATCTTTGTTTAAAAAACAGTTACGATGCGAAAAAGTCAACGAAACCAGTTATGCAATACTTTGCTTAAATGAGCATCATGGTGAATATAATTAAGTTTTCCTAATTATTTACAAAAAGATACAATAAACATGAAATACTTTTGTTTGTTTACAATTTCCATCTGATAGCGATAAATTGTTTGTAGTTAATTGCTAGCTATTTGTATACGCCAACAAAACCTATAACAACGATGCAATAGCAGTAGCCACAACCCCACATCAGCGTCTATATGTAGGTGTAAACGATAGAGATACATATATATAACGTAAATAAAGTAAAACGAATAGATAACTTAAAAAATAAAACACATGCATGTTGTTTTGCACGTTTGGGTTGTAATGGCATAACGTCATTTATCAGGATAACGTGCATTAAAGTCTGGAGTCGGTTTATGGAAGAAACGAAATACTTTGCACGAATTCTTAGCATTCCGGTACTTAATTTGGCAACGTTTTATAAATAAAGATACAATATGATAAACAAAGTTTCAAATACTCCAAAACAAGCACGCGGACATTTATATTTTTTATATTTTACTTACCATGTAATAGAAAATTATTTACTACTGAGAGAAAAAGCATTAAAAATCTACTTGCTAAAATGATATCAAAATTGTGATCTTCAATAGACTCCCATTGTGAAAACTTTTGTGAGGACCAAATGTTTCAAAACAGCCTAGCAAAAATCATGCACACAACCCTAACTTGTTTTATTTGCCAAATTGTTCTTAGTATATTCTGAAAGTTTGTAAAAACGAGGTTTAATGAAAAGTTACTTTGTAGAAAACAATTTAAGGAACTCAGCGGTGCACCTTGGGACGGCCATTACTTGGAGGCTCATGCCGATTCCATACTTTCATATCCCCACCATGTTCCATCTTGGAAGTTCCAGGACAGAGTAAAGTTATCCCTTACATACATACGGGTAACACAATGTATAAAACATGTAAAAGTTCGTGAACTGAATATATAATATATCAAACAAAACTTAATACGCATATACTAAATGCCTTTGCAGAAAGCGAGCAAGAAAATTAACACATTAAGGATGAAACAGGCAAGAAAAAAGTATCAAAATAGGTCGTCTCAGTGGACTTAAAGAACTGTCAATCATTCTTCTTGCCTCACTAGGAAAGGTTGCGTCCAAAAAAGGGCTGAACTCCAAAAGATGAGATGTGTCTAAGTTGTAATATAAAGAAAATGTTGTCAAGAAAAGAAGCAGTCATAAAACATTTCTTGTATCTTTATGTCATGAATAAGTAAGCTTTCCGACTACAGAATCAAACCAGGCTCGTATTTTCCAACGTAGTCTAGGCTTACATTTCTTTGTAAACGGATAAAACGAAAGCAAAACTATGCGTGGTATTAAAAATATTTCAATTTTGATACCAACGTTTGGCTGATGGGTACCGAAGAGTCATTTTTAACATTAAAGGTTGGTCGCCACAAGCGGTATTTCTGTATAAAACATGTTAAATATTACTAAATCCGTCTCAAGTTTCCTGGTTCTCACGAATGCCTTAGCAAACAGCTTTTTTATCGAACAAATGAACATTGTATTATTGTCTCTCCACTTCATGTACATACGTGCTTTCTTCAATTCTGTTAAAGTAACTGCAATATTGAAAGGCTTCCTTATCTGCTCCTTGTTCGTACTGTTTTCACCATTTAATTTACTGCTATTTAGCGCTACTTAGTAGGCGTCATTACAGTAAATTTGCGTTACTGTTTGAAGACGGTGGTCACGATTCCAAAATATAGACAGTTCTTTCAGTAATAAATAAACGGAAATGATGATTAAGCAAGATTTATGCTCCTCGCATTAAAATATAACAACACATTTAGATTTGCATATTAAAATTATAATCAAATATGCCTTTTCAATTCTATGCTCTACTTTTCTTACTTGCAAATATAAACACACGGTTTCTTTCATTTTTTTTGTGTTTATTTTACCTTTTAAATTGCATTTGTAAACAAGTTATTGTGTCTTTACTGAAGTATTTATAGATCGTTAACCTTGCACGCAGTTTGCAAATAAACACTGTCGCGTTGTATCCTTGCATTTTGTGCTTCCAGAACAGCTTTAATACATAATATAAACATTTTGAAATGCATATAAAGTCCTGGACGTTATCAGTTCTCTTCATAACGTTTTTCAAATCTTGTCTAAGAAGACGTACTGAATTTATAAAGGTTCTCTAAAAAGTTTGTTATACAGTGTAAAGAAAACAACTGGAACGAAAGAAATGAAACGCATTGCAGTAATTGGTGCTGGTGCTAGTGGTCTAACGGCTATAAAATGCTGTCTTGACGAGGAACTTGAACCCGTGTGTTTTGAGAGGACAAACTATATCAGCGGATTATGGCATTACACAGAAGAGGTGGAGGAAGGTCAGGCACGTGTTATGAAGTCCACGGTGATCAACACATCGAAGGAGATGATGTGCTTCAGTGATTTTCCTATACCGGCAGATTACCCGATATTCATGCACCATAAGTGTGTTGACCAGTATTTCCATATGTACGCTGACAAATTTGGATTACAGAAATACATACACTTCAATACGGAGGTAAGTAACACGAAATCATTACCAGTACCGCATTTAGAACGGGTTCCTTGGGCGTTAAATGCCTTGACATTCTTCTATAGTTATTGAACATTTGGGAAAATAAAAAAAGACCCTATGTTTAGTGCATTTTCACAAAAGTGACTGATACATATGTCAAAGTGCAAGTAAGTTTAGCATTGTCCTATATACCATCCTCTGGGGGAAAACGTCCCAACTGAAGGACAATTGATGAATGAAAATAAGGAACAATATATTGGTTTGTAGCACGTTATGTAATGTAAAAGCAAACGAGGTTGATCTACTACTCAGACTCAGTATAATATAGGAATTAAAGGAAAAAAATACATAAAAAAATCATTTAAATGTCCATTGAATATTTCATTTCAACGAGACAGTACCGTTTAATGATTCAGACACAGCTTGCGTTTGTCTGAATTTTATGTTGCCATTCTCTGTACTATCAAATATATATATCCCTCGCATATTTGTGCGATAAATTGATGCATTGAATATACCGTTGAAAGATTATGTTTGTTTGTTTGCTTGTCTGTTTTTTGTTAAGCATCGTTTTCCGATAGAATGCAGTTACGTAACGGCGGGCAGTTATGCTAACCTGGCAGTGCTCCTGGATTCTGTACCAGTACAAACGTATTCTCCGCAAGAAACTGCCAAGTTCTCCTCATGAATCAGAGCACGGGGACAAAAGAGTGCAGACACAATCTCTTTTATCATATCGTCACGTAGAAAATATGCCTTGCTCTGGGCTCGATCATACGACCCTGCGATCTGAAGATCTGCGCTTTATCAGGTTTATCTGATTATTCTGCAGAAAGGGTATCATGATTACGTTAAGATTATTTATACTAAATGATAACGGGACAAGGTAAACATTCCTTAAATGTTACGATAATATTTGATCTATATCTTTGTCATTAATCATCATTGGCATATCATGCATCTCGTCCGTGACTACGCTATCTTGTTAAGCTATGTTATTCATTAATACCAGAACTTTACCTTATCTATCGAAATGAATGAAACACTTGATAAGCAAAATGAGCATAGACTCATGGAAATGTTCAGATGACTGAGCAGTATAATCACAAGTAAAGGTTGCATTTTAACACAAGACAAAACCAGTTCTGTGTTGTATTTTGTTTGATTTAATTAACACTTTTATTAAAAATATTCTGAGAAAGACTTTGACTTATCAGTGAAAAGTACTAAACTGTGTGTACTTTAGCTTTGCCTGGTATATTAATACCGAAGTTTCTGCGAAAACGGGAATAGAAGTGTTGTCCTTTGTTCTTTATAGTGCATTGTATATTTCTCTGTTCTGTTAACGTTACAATTTTAACATGATCCGATGTTTTCGTACATAACAAATGAGACCGAAACTGTGTGTTATGCATCCACTTCACAGTTTGTATCTCGTAATTATTAGTTTCTTATTAATGTATCTCAAACAGTGATTTCATTTGCATATGAACTCCAAACAAACAATAATTTCGTCCAACAACAAATCACTTTTTGGGATATTAATAACTTTGCAAGGTCACAACACGTCTGACGACATTTTCGTTTTCGCGCTTGAGTTTCCCGCGCTGAGACTGAAGTATTGTGAACTGCGTATTTCATGGTAAATAAGTAGATAAAAAAGAAAATATGCTTGTTTTGCGTGTATAAGGAATATATCTCACCGTTTAGGGAGATAAATTTTACATCCATCTCCTTTGGTTCAGCCAAATGTGCATGCCATCCAGTCAGTTAATACATGTTACGGCCGGCTGCAATTCGCGTCGAATGTTTCATGTCAATGTCGATTGCTGTGACATCTGCTATATTCAATTTTGATGCCTATTAGATAACTGCAGGTATTGTATGTGAAACAAGCAGAAAGTTTCAACACTGACAGCAAATGGGAAATTAAAATAAAGAATTCTGAGGGGAAAGAAGTACAACAAATATTTGATGGTGTTCTTATCTGTACCGGACATCATGCAGAAAAGAATATTCCAAACTTCCCGGGATTAGAAAAGTTCAAGGGCAAGGTTACGCATACCCGTGATTACAAGGATTACCATGGTTACGAGGACAAAAATGTTTTAATCATAGGTATTGGAAATTCTGGTGGTGATGTAGCAATGGATCTTAGCCGCATTTCGTCGCAGGTATTTTCAACTTTTTCATTCATTCAAATATATTTCTAGTCTGTTTACAGGTAAGTTTTATAGGACCATTTCGGTCATACAAATTACACCAAGAAAGGATAATTATCCAATAGGAGTAGTGACTTTTAGAGAACAGAGCCAACCCGGAACAGGACAATACAGTAGTTTATGTTTGCAAAGTTAAATGAATTACATTCACACAAATACAAAATAAAACAATTAGAATTGAAGGACAAAACGATAATAGAGAATCATATACATGTACAAATGTATTCAATGCCTTTGCTGAAAGCAGAGCAAGAAGCACCAAAGGATGGAACATGTATCAAAACGAGTCAATCACAGTTGTAAGTGCAGTTCTCTCAACGTTCGGTAGTCCACCTGTCATTGTGTTAGGGTTTAAACTTCATGTAGGATACTTACAACTATACGTGCAATACTGTCAATCTTTTATTCCGTAATTACAACTGCATTATGCGGACAATTCAATGGTATTTCAGGCGCAAACTTCATTTCCATTAAATAATAATATTCAGCCTCTTAAAACAATTAATGAACATCGCCGAAATTTCTGACATAGGATTTCAAACAATTGTGCATTCCATACGGTTACAGCGACGTATTGCAGTGATTGCAATCATTCTAGCTTAAAGAACCATGGTTTCAACAATTGCGTTGTGTAAACGACTACATCTATACACGCTTGAATTAAACCCGAATAGGCAGAATACTTCTGTATATCGTATATCAGTTGTTTCCAATCATTTCGCTAACAGTGTTAATTTTTACAGATGCAAGTAACAACATAAAATGATCAAAGTACCACATGCTATAATTAGAGGCACTGCATATAGCTAAACTGAAGTGGAAGTACCGCGTATCGTATCATTAAAAGCAAATTATACAAATTTTCAAAATAATTTCGCAAAACAAATGTTTCTTGACATACCTGTTTGGGCTGCGATGTAAGATTAATAATCCATTTCTTATAGGTATATTTGAGCACCCGTTCGGGATCATGGATACAAAATCGTATAGCTGACAACGGGGTTCCGTGGGACATGGTCCTCTCAACGCGATTCAACGCAGAACTAATAAAAAGATTTCCTGGATTATTAGCAAACGCGGCAACGAAAAAGGCCAACCAACGATTCGATCATGAAAAATACTGCCTTCGGCCGAAACATGGAATATTTTCTGCTCATCCTACGGTAAACGATGAACTTCCAAACAGAATAATTGCAGGGGGTGTTATTGTAAAAGCCAATGTAGCACAGTTCACGGAAACAGGAGCTGTATTTGAAGATGGTACTAAAGTCGAGAATTTAGACGCTGTAGTACTTGCCACAGGATACATAATTGGTTTCCCGTTTCTCGATAAGAATGTTCTAGAAGTGAGGGAGAACAAGGTAAACATGTACAAATACATGTTCCCACCGGATCTGCGGAAGTATACCTTGGCAATTATTGGATGTTTCCAACCTCTTGGGGCGTTAATGCCTATCTGTGAAATGCAGTGTCGCCTTGCTACACGGGTATTTAAGGTAGGTAAAATATGAAACAAGTAAACATTTTAGTGGTCACTTACCACTTGTACCCTTTGTCTTTTGCTTAGGTTAACTTTTACTTGTGTGGTGTGGAATCATTTAATTTTAGGATGCCATCCTGGTAGCGGACATTAAGATCAAACTAAATTTCACTCGGGAGTTTCAGATTTTACATTTGCACTCTTCACCGCAGACATGAATACATATTTTTTGGCGAAAAATACATTTTGCACTGATGCAATTAAACATTTTCTATATTCTCAGGGGTTAAAGGCTTTACCAAATAGTGACGAGATGTGGAAAGACATCAAAGCCAAACAACAAGCCATGGCTTCAAGATATAAGAAATCAATGCGTCATACCATCCAAGTAGATTGGCTTCCATTTATGGATGAATTAGCAGAATTAGTCGGCTGTAAACCAAACTTGTGTAAGTATTGAATCATAATGACATATTCATTCCATGCTTGGCTATGTGAAAAAGCACGAAACAACTTCATTATGATTTTCAGTTTTAGCGATTCGTGATAAAACTTTGGAACGTATCTAAATATACAAATACCGATACGTTACGTCGGTAAGTAATTTAAACGCACACAGTGCACTAGATTAACAAAATGCAAGCAACTGATGAATATATAAAAAGTATAAATAAAGTATAAGTAAAAGTATATAAATAAGTTAGGATTCAGATTTTATTCAGATGAACAATATGTGATAGTGTCGGGATGACGTTCGCACTAATAAATAAATGAAAGACATATTTCGAAGGAAAAACAGAATACAAGAATGCTGGAACGGCGTATGTAGTTCAAATCCGAGTGTCCCTGGTTTGAACACGATCGCGTAATTCCATATTTAAAAAGGTTCTGTCTTCCGCAAATCATATCTACATTGTCTCCAGCTGGAAAAAGGTATTCGCTGATAAAAATTCCGTCACAGATGCTATCTTTTACCGTACATTGTTTGATCTTTGCAAATAATTTGCGTTAATCACTCAATCAAAATATGATTTCCTTTGCAATATAGGGAAACTTTTGACAGACCCAAAACTGGCGATTGAAGTTTACTTTGGACCTTGTACACCCTACCAGTATCGCTTAATGGGACCTGGACCCTGGAAAGGAGCTAGGCAGGCCATCATGACACAGTGGGAACGCAGCTATAAACCGCTGCAGACCAGACCCTGTGAAAAGGGTACAAGCAATGGTTTCGGGACATTATTCGTGTTGGTAGTGCTTGCAGTAGCTGTACTGATCTACTCTTTTTTGTAGCAAAACTTATGGTGTATTTGAGGAAGAATTATGCGTACAATTTTGGGTCCTTACAAAAGTGTGCCATGTGTGAATTAGAAAATATGTTATTTCTTTAACGAATTGATTTGAGAGGTATTTGAAAATGGTTTTCACAGCACTTTATTTTCCTCAAACTAATTCTCCAAAACGTCTACATAATGCCACAAATGCATACTTAGCTTACATATTTATAGTGTCTGATTGATTTACATGATTCGCTTGTGATGTATATCCTGACAAAGGAAAACTGATTAAAAATAGTTACCGCCAGCTTTACAACTGTTGTGCTTACTAGTGCATGCTTAGCAAACACTGCATTGTAACTACAACTTTTTCATTGATAAAGGACAGTTTTTTTTACGGAACCACTTTATCTTCCGTTAGCAAGTTGGGTGACTTCCACTCATGAAGAATTCTACGCCCCAAGCAAGACTAGAACCAACATCGGTTAGGGACAAGTCTTTTAAAGTCATCGATCTTAACCACTCGGCCACAGAGGTACCCTTTTTGCAAAATATATCTGATTATCTAATTATGCTTTCTCGTCTACAGAATCTTAATACGGCTTTATACTTTAATAAACAGAACCTTAATATGCATTCTCTTTTCGTTGTTTATTACTTAGTCGTTGATTTACTGTAATCAAGAATAACTTAAATATAGATTAGATCCAAAGTCATATTTCAAAACATGAAGAAATACTTCATAGTATATATAAAAGCACAAAATTAACACTTTATGTGTATACAGTAAACTTGCATGTTAAATTCAAAATTGTATACACATAACACATGTATAATTTAGCACAGTACAAATGTACCCTTCCATTGAAACGTTTTTCTAAAATGACATTCATTGGTGAATATAGCTCTACCAAAAACAATTTAATTAGTTTATTGTATGTCCGATGAGGTATTTCTACATTTAAAGTTTATATAAAAAATAAACAAGTTAGTGAAAGATGCGCTTGGATATTGTTGATAAAGTTTGTGAGCAATAAAACCTGTATATCATACCTTTTGGTGTACTTAAAGTAAAACCTGTCCAAATATTGAGTTTACCTGTGCCTAAATTCGTTATCAGCTGTTATACAGTTGGTTACCTTTGCATTTAAACTCGACATACATTTTGACCCTGATATTTAAAAACAATTTAGAAATTGAAACGCATAGCAGTGATTTGTGCTGGTGCTAGTGGACTAAAGGCTATTAAATCTGTATGTTTCGAGCGGACAAACTATATAAGTACTAAACAGACAAGGTGGAAGACGATCAGGCATGTGTGGTGGTGTAATGAAGTATTTCGACCCCCATAGAATAACGACCCCCGGTCATTATTATATAGAAAATGTGACTCCTTTCCTGTAAAATATTGACTCCCCTTATAAAAAAGAACTGACTCCCTTTGAAAACTCTATAGAATAACGACACCCCGGTCATTATTCTATAGAAAAACTGACCCCTCCAAGTAAAATACTGACTCCCTAAAGATGACTCCTTTCGAATCTCATAGAATAACGACCCCGGTTATTATTCTATAGAAAAAGTGATTCCTTCCATGTAAAATACTCACTGCCGAAATTACTACATTCGAACTCTCATACAATATCGATTCCCGGACATTATTCTGTTTAAAATAGATACTCTTTCCGTGTAAAACATCGGCTCCTAAAAAGACTTTCGACGATAATATCTATTAGAACGTGATCCCCACCAAACCTAACGGACAATTTTACTAAATCTACAACTCTAATACCCTCCATTGCCAATAGTTAACATTTTGATTGTACTACTACTACTGGTGCCGCTATTTCTATTGCTATTACTACATGTACTTCTTCTTCTACTACTACTACTACTACTACTACTACTACTACTACTTCTACTACTACTACTACAACTGCTACTACTGATACTACTATACCTGCTTCCACTAATACGTCTTGTACATCTACCTCTTCTTCTCCTGCTGCTGTTGTTGCTGTCACTTATTCCTCTGCTGCTGCTGCTGCTGCTGCTGCTGCCACTGCAACTGCCACTATCACTGCCACTACTACTATTACTACTACTACTACTACTACTACTACTTTCTATTGTTGCCGCTACTGTACTTTACTGTCACTGCTAAGTATTGCAACTTCTATTAATGCTAAGTTCTGTGCTAGCAGTTTCTTGTGCAGTTTTCTTCTGAAGAATTACTTC
This sequence comes from Mercenaria mercenaria, assembly GCF_021730395.1. Lineage (NCBI taxonomy): Eukaryota > Metazoa > Mollusca > Bivalvia > Venerida > Veneridae > Mercenaria > Mercenaria mercenaria. The sequence continues at coordinate 93,023,281 of NC_069364.1, read as the reverse complement.
ATACCGAAGTTTGCAGGGATTATTGACACTGGTGTGTTTTGTGAACGTCTTGTGAATTGTTATTTTCCTGAAAAAAAAAATGTATACACCAAGATACAGCGTCTAGAAATAGAATCCCTTTTCCCGTTGCGGAATGCTCTGATTTCTGTATCAAGTGATGGTATCTGGGGCTAATGGTCAAACAGAAGGACGGACGGACAAGGGCAAATCTATATGCCCCCCTCCCCCCAGTGGGGGCATAAAATGCAGCAATTAAGCCTTAGATACATGAGTTATCACTAAATTTGACCAAATGACCGGGGGTCGTTTTTTTATGGGAGTCAATATTCTTCGTGAGGTTCAGTTTACTTCACGTGGGGGAGTCATAGTACTATGATCTGGAGGTCATAATACTATGACCGAGGGGTCACGTTTTCCATAGAATAATGACCGGGGGGTCATTATTCTATGGGGTCGAAATACTTCATTACAGTGGCTCTTGATTTATCAATACGACCTGAATTGTTGACATATAACGCTTAGTACATTGCGTAGACAACAATATTTCGTACTTAAACTTATCTGCATTCTTCCTATTTTATTTTTGTTATGCTTATTTTCTGGTCAAACTAATTGTTACGGCAAAATTAAGAAACTAGTATGGCAGTTAAAGAAAGAGTTAAAACGTAAAATGGCAGGATCGCAGGGGAAACAGCGAGGGTGCAGCGCGAAAACACGCTGAAAAGCGGGAGCGCGGTAAATGAAATAAAACGGCAGGCGCGCGGGTGAAAACTCGTTAAAAAGCTAGGGAGCTGTACGAAAACTTGAGATATGAGGGACATAATGGTGTGATGGCGGAGCAGAAAGACGTGAATTAGCGTTCAATTTGTGTCAAGTTTTTGCCCGGAGTCCCCGCTGATTAGCGGGTTTTCGTCCCACAATCCCGCTGTTTATCAAGTTTTCTCTCAATGCCCCTAAAGTTTGAGTTTTCGAGGCAATAGACTAAATGGCACACATCAGTCACCAATGGTTAAAGTGTGTTGCACATTTTATTACTTCTCATGAACAGACGCAACCTGCGATCATTTTGTTTAGTTGTGTTTTGTGTTTCCAAAAAGTTTTCTATAGATTTGATTTGAAAAATATAACCCAGTCACTAAAAGATTACGGTTTTGATAAAATAAGAGGCCTGGATGGCTGACATATCATATCAAAACGGATTCCTAAGTGTCGCTATTTTATCAGTTGGTTGAGGACGGTTATAAAGTAGGTTATACTATTATATATAAATATTCGAACTGAATATTGTAATGATTAATATGCAAAAGCATGTCCTAGTAACTAAAAGACCATCATTTTGATTTTGGACAAAAGTCGTGTCATCTTTACATACATTATTCATTTGCAAACATAAAAACAAAAGAATATAACGGTGTGTTTTTACGTGCAAATATTTACAAATAAAAATGAAACGAGTTGCTGTTATCGGTGCAGGAGCTAGTGGGTTGACTGCTATAAAATGCTGTCTTGACGAGGGTCTCGAACCTGTGTGCTTCGAGAGAACAAACTATATAAGCGGATTATGGCACTACACAGATGAAGTGGAAGACGGTCAGGCATGTGTGATGAAATCTACGGTGATCAACACATCCAAAGAGATGATGTGCTACAGTGACTTTCCTATACCTGAGAACTTTCCCATTTATATGCATAATAAATACGTGGACAAGTATTTCCACATGTACGCGGACAAATTTGGTCTCAAGAAGTGCATAAACTTTAATACAGAGGTAAATGCTACTTTTTTATATGGGTATGATTTTATTTTAATTCAGAATGTATGACGGTTGTGAAAATAAAATTCTCATGCTACAGTACCAATCTTACTGATTTAAGGACAAACTAAGGAGTGATGGCGTGCTTTGCTTTAACATGGTTTTCTTCCACGTGTCCAAAGAAAAAGCATGCTCTGTAATGTATCAAAATTAAGAGATTAAGCTATACCATGGTACTACCTTAACAAGATTTTATACATCAAGAATCTGTGAAGTACCATGGCACTACCTTAATAAGATTTTATACATCAAGAACCTGTTAAGATAACAAAATATCTAAAACTCAATTGTTATATTCAAACAGCTTCAATTCTCTCATTCGTACTTCGAATGAGCGAAAGTTTTGTGTGCAGTGTGGGAGTCCCATGAACTAACAAAGTGTATCAATTTTTATCTGCATTGTCAGAAAAAAAGAGTTACAGGGAAATCAATTATTTTGGGGTGTCCGATTCCTTTCTTTCTCGTTGAAAAAAAAGTGATATAACTCAAGGATGGGTCAGTTTATTACATAACCATGATACACTTTTATGGACCACACTTCAAAGAAGCAGAGTGCTAAGTTTTATGCAATGTCATTTATAATAAAGGAACTGAATCACTTACCAAGCTGTAAATTTCTGAGAAAAAGACGGAAATGTATTAAATGAACTGTGTCCTATAGCTCCTCCTTCGTCAAAGACTGAACGTCCTTTATTTTTCTGCCAATGAATCAGACAACTTCATTCTTAAATTCCATGTTTTAATAGGATTACTAACAATTATTAAAAAATAATTAGGCCTCGTTACATTTACCTGGTGAAAATCACCCATACACTTTTGGTTACATCAAATCAATAAAACTCACATTAACACTCCCTTTAGAGCTTTGGATAACCATATTATAATCAACTAGATTCAGTAAGTCAAATGCTAAGCTGATGTTTGAGAAATACCGTTACTAAATTTGTTGCCTGGCTGTTCTTTTCAGGTGATATTCTATACATATGTAAAACGTTTATTGTTTATCCTGCAAATTAATCAAATACAGGTTTTATTAGAACTTTTATATTTCATGTTTGGCATCTACTAAAGGGAAGTATGGTGGATTTATATGAAATACAAAATGTCCAAAAATTCAAATTTACCCCTATGAGTATCTTTAGCTGGTGTTTGCTGATAAATTGCAGGTAAATTGAAATCACTCGAAGGCATTTTAAACTCAAACATTTATACAATAGATTTAAATGGATTGTAGGTCGTTTCGGTTGCACCAGCCAGCAGCTTTAAAATCAACGGTACATGGGAAGTTGTAACCAGGGAAATGACATCAAAAAACATGGAAACAAATATATTTGATGGAGTTCTTGTGTGTACTGGTCATCATGCAGAAAAAAATATGCCAGATTTCCCTGGTTTAGACAGGTACAAAGGCTATGTGACGCATACCCACGATTACAAGGATTACCGTGGTTACGAGGACAAAAGGGTTTTGATCATTGGAATTGGAAACTCTGGTGGAGATGTTGCTACAGAATTAAGTCGAATATCTGCACAAGTAAGATAGAAGCCGATCTAAATAAAACGATAACAAGTATAAGGAATAGGAGTACCATGCTCGACATGCTTATATAAAACAACTAGTTTAAATGCAAAATATTCAGTCTACAATTATAATGAAGAATGAATAAGCCGCACCATGACAAAACCAACATAGTGCATTATGGATCCAGACCAGCCAGCGCAGGCTGGTAAGGATCCATACTGTTCACTTTCTAAGCCTATTGCAATTAGAGCAACCGTTAGTGAACAGCATGGATCCAGACCAGACTGCGCTGGATCCATGCTGGTCGCAAATGCACTATGTTGGTTTCCTCGTGGTGCGGTTCATTAATCATACATAAATCAGTCAAAAATACACAAATTGAAAAACTCATCCTAAATTATTTTTGTTTTTGTTGTTTTCATTTGTTCCAGGTGTACCTGAGTACACGGTCTGGTACTTGGCTTTTCAATCGTGTCAGTGATAAGGGCAATCCGGGTGATATGGCTCGTAACAGGCGGGCAAGGAGAGACTTTTTCGGAATATTTCCATCGTTAGCGTTGAAACTTTTCGTACAAAAGTTAAACAGCAGGTTTGACCATAAGAAGTATTGTTTGCAACCAAAACATAGTCCTTTGTCAGCTCATCCTACAGTTAACGACGAACTCCCAAACAGAATAGTTTCTGGTGGTGTTATTATCAAAGCTAACGTAGAGAGGTTTACAGAAACTGGTGCAATATTTGAAGATGGTACTAAAGTTGACAATCTGGACGCCGTAGTATTTGCCACTGGTTATATATTTGGATTTCCATTCCTAGATAAAAGCGTGGCCGATGTCAAAGACAACAAAGTGAATCTGTACAAGTACATGTTTTCCCCGGACCTTGCGAAGCATACACTTGCGATAATAGGATGCTTCCAACCGCTTGGTGCCATAATGCCATTGAGTGAACTACAGTGCCGTTTGGCTACTCGTGTATTCAAGGTATATTCGCTTTTCAGTAAAGACTTTTCGGAGAAAATAGTTTACAGATTTAAATGAATTGCAAAATATTACAGACGTTGTAAGAATGAGTGTATTCTACGTATGATAAGTATTAAATGACTTGATTTCATGTCAGTACGCACATCAATCAATGAGAGCGTTTGAGTTAAAGGTGGTTGATCAGATTTTTGTCACGTAATGGATTTTCTCCAAACTTGAACAACTAATAACTTGCACTCATTTGTGTTCATCACGTTCTTGATGCATGTTAGATTTTCACTGGAAATATTTCTAAAATTTGATTTTCCTATCGTGGTTGTCCAACCAAGATAGTGTTATTTTAGCATAAGTGTAAATTTAATAAACATATTATGCCTACGAAATGATATGAATATAAGGAATATTGTATTAAAGTTGTCTAAGATTTGCATTGACAAGTATATATTTTGCCGAAATTCAGTAGAAATAATGTTCTTAAAATCATAATTTACCTCCCTTTGCCTATCTCAGTTGAGCAACCAAGAGAGATTGAAAATAGATGAATTCAGAAACTACACGCCATTTTAAAACTTGCCTTTTGTTTTAGATAGTTGAAATATATCAATGTCTATCAAAGGCAAATGTAAAACTACAAATTATATTGAAATAAATAATAGTCCGCTTTTAAAAACTTTAATATGAAAGAGAGTTATCTGGATAGTTTCATAAAAAAATAATAAAACATACATTTCTAATAGGGATCTAACTCTAGGTAATATATCTTTTTGTTCCTTAAGTAAGTTTTGTCTGTGGCAAAATGTACGAAAACTGAAAATTGTCATAAAATGTTGAGCAAATGTGATTGACCAACCAGCTTTAAGGCTTTTTATATGTTCCAAGAAGACTTTCATAAACATCGGAAGAGATGTTTTACCGTAGGATCTAACCTAACCTATAGGCATGCAAAAATATCTAGACTATGTGTATTCCAGGGTCTGGTCGTGTTACCGGACAAGGAGGAGATGTGGAAAGACATCAGAGAAAAACAACGAGCAATGGCTCTTAGATACAAAATATCACAACGTCACACAATACAAGTTGATTTTATACCATTCATGGATGAACTTGCAGAAATAATAGGATGCAAACCAAACTTTAGTAAGTATATGCAGGTTTGTCATGTATTATCTAATGTTTGCAATCATCCTCGTCGACTTAAGAAGGTGCATTAAAAGATTATCATTCGAGAGTTCTCACGTTCTCAACTGAACTCCAAATAAGGACAATCATGTTCTTCGTGATTTCGCAGATAGATTACAATGTCATTTAAATAATACGCACTCTTCTTTTGATTCAGAAAGAAACCTTGGGAGAACAAGCCTGTACTGATAAATATTTTGGCTGATATGTGCCTTTCGTCTTTTCGCCCCGCGAGCGTGCAAACGGAAACCACAAGGTATAAGACGTGTAAATGACGAGCTTCCTGAGCAAAAACTCGCTAAACAGATGGGATGCTGAACAAAAACCCAACAATCAACGAGATTGCGTGCAAAGGTCGAGAGTTAAGAGCTACAAAGTCGAGGCCGCGAAGCAAAATCTCAGTTAAAAGTGAAAGCCTATAAGTGTTTTCTATCTCCACGGCCCACAACTAAGTCTCTTACATCTCATCTATTCGTCCCATGCCCCCGTTAATTAAGGTGTTGATGAAATAGATTTTGCTAGACTTCATTTCGCATAGAATAAAGTATCTCCTTTTAATTTCCGCAAGTAAGAGTTCGGGCCCAGTGTTCCATACATGTTTCTGTATTAGACAAACTTTCAGGTTTCAAAAATTGACTGCGAATACGATGTAAGCTCACTGGTTGCATGTATGAATAATAATATATTTCCTATTCTAAAGAGTTGCACATTCCATAACTATTCACTCAGTGAAACGAGTCTGCAATTATTTAGCTTGTTTGCAATGTGTGCTTCAAAAGGATCTTCTCATTATTTTATTAATTATATAAATGGTAACGTTATTTATATTAAATGGTCTGCGGGGGTCCCAGTCCAGGTCAGATCAGTTTCACGTTATTATCACTGATATACTACATGTACACAGGGACATATTTGGAATATCGGACCGACGACTTAGGTTCTATTCAAACTCCATGTTGTTTAAAGCACTTGATATCAATACATGTTATGTTATAATACTGAAAGACTCTCTGAAAGCTGAACAGAAACCATTATGATTTAAGATGTAAAAGTAGCAGGGTTGTGGGGCGAACACTCACTAAACAGCGAAGGAGCCGGTCAAAAATATCTTGATTAGCGAGTATACGAGAAAAAACGTAGGGTGACAAAATGCCGGGTCGCAGAACGAAAAGACGTTAATTTAAACGCTCATCGGGTCGAGGTTTCGCTCCGCGACCCCACTGAGTAGTGAGTTTTAGCGGGTGCACCCGTTATTTTACCGCGAAAAGACTAAATAGCCCATATTAGCAGCAATCACTTTTACATGGCAGAGGAACTTTTGGCAAATGGCTCTAAAATCGTACAATCAGGCTAAAATACAGCTAATAGATGTACATTAAAATAGATACATTGATTGTAAATTCAAAAATGTCTTTTCACTTATCTATTCTGTCCTTGAATACACAAAATATCAAATATGTTTGCAGGCAAACTTCTACTGGGAGACCCTAAACTTGCTATTGAATGTTATTTTGGACCCTGCACGCCTTACCAGTTCCGGCTTATGGGGCCAGGAGTTTGGAAAGGAGCTAGGGAAGCAATAATGACACAATGGGACCGGACGTACCAACCCTTAAAAACAAGGTTATGTGAAAGGCGACCAGAAAAGGGCAGTGTGACATTAAAAATGGCGATGCTTATAATGATGGCCGTGATGTTGATATGCTTATTTATTTGAACGGCAAACAATATAAGAATAAAAGCTGGTTTATCAAAAATAATAATCAGAAAAAAGTGTCAAACATTTACGAAAAAGATATCAGGAAGCTTAACAACTGGTGTGCCAAACCTATGTATGTCTGTACGAATGCACGCGGGGGAGCATGCTGTATCCAATGTTTTTCTCCGTCTTTGATTTCACGTAAATGTAACAATATGTGTGACATAAAGTACAAGAATACAAAAATGACGCTCTGTGTTTAATTGATTCCCTTTTCATGCAGTTTTTTTATTTTCCTTGCGGTAGCTCTAGGTGTGTATACACATCTTGTTTCAGTCAATAAAAGGTTTGAGGGTGTATAAATATGTCCTTGCTTTTCCACGGAACTGACGAAGCAAAAGTAAAGTATAACAAAATGTTTCAAATACAATATGACACTGTTTTAACAACATGTTGCCAACTGAACACTGAATGTTAAAGATATAACAGCCTTTGCAGTGAAAAACGTTAAATTGTTGTAAGGGAGGCCGTATGATTTTGTGAAAACCCTCAGATTTAATATGCTTTACAAATGCGCAGTGCTTTAGTGTATACTAGTATAGGACAGCTATCCCTCCCTTGATTCCACTTCAAAGGAAAAATATATATTCGGCATTTTGTCAGTGACCCATTGCATCCGTACTTAAACCTATGAAAAACTGGATACAGATGGCAAATAGTATGACCAGTAATTCAACTGACCCATGTTAGCTAGAAAAGCATATATAAAGGTGACCACTATACACGCAGAACCAACCTAGCTAAAAGTCCCTGGCCCCAGTCTTTTTATCGGTCCTGTGACGATATTTTTACTTTCATATTAGCTAATACTGATGTCTCGCTTATAACAACGAGTTATAACACACATATCATATAGATCTACTTTTAGAGACGTTGCAAAAAAGACAAATTTTGGCTGTAGTACACTCACTGCTGTGATAATGTTTCATGTTGCAAAGACATAAATGCTTCGATCTCAGTTGAATCGAACAAGGACTAATGAACAGATTCTGGCAAACAAATGATTTTTCAATTTCCATGAAGTATAACTACGGCGGCACAGAGGAGTCATAGGTGTTTTTATACTAGTACGTGCGCACGTAATAACTAATACGTGCTCACGTATTAGAATAAAAAACATCAGCGCACATATAAGTAGAAAAACCGTCTGCATACGTATAACGTATTGTGTGCACGTAATAGCTAATTCGTGCGCACGTAATAGTTTAAAAAAACATCACAGCACGTATTGGTATAAAAACATATGCACACATACTAGTAGAAGAACCATCTGCGCTCGTGTAACTTATTACGTGCGCACGTAATAGATACGTGCGCACGTATTAGTTTAAGAAACATCTGCACTCGTAGAACTTATTACCTGCGCACGTATTAGTTTAAAAAACATCTGCGTACGTATTGGTATAAAAAAAACATCAGCGCACATGTAAGTTTAAAAACATCTACGGGCGTAATGGTATAAAAAAAACATCTTCGTACGTATAAAGTAATACGTGCGCACGTATTAGTTGATACGTGCGAAGATGTTTTATATAGTAGTACGTATTGCTTATTACACGTACTAATAAATAAAACATCTATGTCACCTCTGTGCCACAGTATTTTACGTACTTATTGTAAGTTATGATGTAATATATTTAATTTCTTCATTCAGGAGAATTATGAAGGACAAAGTAGTAATAAGGAACCACAGTTACAAGATTAAATCATTGGAAGGACATGAGAAAACTATGGTTTCGAGCTCAAAGAAACGAAACATTTACAAATTGTCTAAATTTTGCATTAAACGCTAAACTTTTAAGAAATTATTTTTAGAGTTAATAGTTGGATAAACTTTCATGTCAATCTGCATATTTTTTAACCAAAACATCAATATGAATGATAAATGCTTCACTTAAAAATATGATTTTTTTCTGTCCAGTTGAAAGTGCTATGTATCAAAATGTTTACAGAACAGCGTTTCGTATGAATATTGTTTATTATAAATAATTGGAATAGCTGGATTTATGAATTGAATCTATTCATGAGAGGCGAAGTCAATCTTTTGTGGTTCAAATAACAATCTAATAATGAACGACGTAAATCAGTAAATAAAGTAAAAACAAACATCAACGAAATGCCGTTCAAACACACCTGACCCCAGATAGATACAAGAATATATGTTAAATCAGTGTCAGAAGTTTAATTACAAACCCGAGCGCTTTCGTCTTTTACAAAAGCAGTTTTCAAGGGCAGCATAAATCAAAACAATAATTGCTTATATTCCACCAGTATAGTTCGATATATAAAGGATAACTGAACATATCGATCAACAAATTCCATGGATCGATTTAAAGAGAGATTACAAGAAGAAATTTGAACCTTCGTTTACTCTTTGCTGTGATAATTGTTCATGTTGCAAAACAAATTATATATGTTATTGTTACGAAGAAAGAAAATTTAAAACGAACCATTTTTTTTCAATTTTCAAGAAGTATAATGGCTTACTTCTTATGTCTGTAAGAATATGAAGTATTAATACCATTTCAGGTTTTGTTTTCTCTCATCAAGTAGTATGTGTATGTGTCCGTGGGATTTGATTGAGAAATATAACTGGATTCATTTTATAATGTGGTGCGGACTATAAGATTCTTTCACTGGTTGTAGGTGCAGATGGGAATTTCCGGCCTCGAGGGTAACTGTTTAGGCGGTAACGAGGTTCCTACCGAGTTACCGCCTAAACAGTTACCCGAGAGCCGGATATTCCCATCTGCACCTATAACCAGTGACAGAATCTTTTTCTTGCATACCGATATTAAGATATAATAATAAAAATAAAGTCAGTCGAACAGCTTTCTTTTTAGAACTATTTCTTATAGCAGCGTAGTTAAACAAAGCGCGGGAAAGCAACGTCCGTAAACAGGAAAGACGTCATGACATTTCAAAGACAAATAACAATGTTTAGTTCTGGTTTTGTTTGATCAGTTGCAGAGTAATGTTTTGGATTTTTGATAAAATAACGTGTTTTGAATCGAGAAATATACTATCAGGAATAAAGAGGAACTGTCAAGGTACTGGATTTTTATTCCGTTTTTCGAAATAAAATATAAATAACTACATAAATCTTCTACATATATGTAGTTCGTAATACGTCATTTAAAGCACGAGAGTCATCTTACACCCCGGGGTGTAAGATGGATTTTTCCAGCACCGGTAAAAATACCGGAAATCCCCGTCTGGTATGCAAGAAATATCCTGCCTGTACGGTGGTACATTTAGGACATGCATTTATTTTTTTAAGATTAAATTATCTCGTGCGCAATACATCTTTTCTCGAGCGATCAACATCTTATCTCGTGCGCACGACATCTTATCTCGAGCGATCAACATCTTATGTCGTGCACACGACATCTTATCTCGAGCGATCAACATCTTATCTCGTGCGCACGACATCTTATCTCGAGCGATCGACATCTTATCTCGAGCGATCAGCATCTTATCTCGTGCGCACGACATCCTATCTCGAGCGCACGACATTTTATCTTGAGCGATCCACATCTTATCTCGTGCGCACGACATCTTATCTCGTGCGCACGACATCTTATCTCGAACGATCGACATCTTATCTCGAGCGATCAACATCTTATCTCGTGCGCACGACATCTTATCTCGAGCGATCAACATCTTATCTCGAGCGCACGACATCTTATCAATAAATATTTAGGCCCTTTGTGTGAATGTTAAATAACGTCGGAAAAGGCGGGGCCCTTATTATCTTTTATTTTTATTTTCCCGATGGACATCTGTCCTTTTTTTCTGAATCCTTTTATTATAAACAATAATCGAACAAAAAGATAATTTAGAAGGGAAAATTATAAAAGGAAATGTGTTTTGGTATTACATGGTTTATTTGATTATATTAACACTCTCTGATAATACATGTTAATGGAGAAACATTGATACCTAACGTGAGTTTATGAATGAAACATGCTTCACTTCAAAAACAAAAAAAGAAGATCTGACAATGTGTGTGTTCCATTTACAATGCTAAATAATTAAAAAGATATCGTTTTAAATGAATTTAGTTTATTTCTAATTACTGGAATAGTTGGATTTATGAAAAACTGTCGATAAATTCACGTTATCCTTGACTCCAGATTTAGAACATAGGCATTCTGGTCTGAATCAGTTGCAGCTCTGTCCAGTAATGTCGAAACAGGCACTGTGTGTGCTTGGTAACGGATAGATGCCCGTTTGGAGCTTAAACTTCAATGTTTTTATTACATAAATGACACGTTAGTCCGGTCGATTTTTTTATGACTTAACTCAATGCGAAGTTTACACTGGGTAATCATAAAGAATCAACTGTATCTTTCTGTTGTCTTTTGTGATTCACAGTTGTAATCTTTTATACTTTAATACTAATATGAAATCATCTAGCAGTTAAAGCCCTGCTCCGCGGCTATTCAAATTCTTTTATGTGTATGCAACCCATGATTACAATAGGTAACAGTTAACGGCCACGTGCAACACTTTAGCACGTAATACCACAGGTACTTCTCATTGAATTTTATATAAAATAGACTCTATTTTGACAAGCGTCACTGTTCTTATCAGGATTTTCATGCTTTTTCAGTGACAATTTAAGGTTAAAAGGTAGGACGGGAGCAGGGCTTTAATGACAATATAGTCCAAGCGAGACAACCTTATTGATAAAACGTTTGCAAAAGGTCATAAATACTCGACCAACTAACACGGGTTTAATACGCACAAGAATTATCAGTTCAATAACAGTGATAACGAGTTACAATCTGGGACGCATTACGTTAGATAAAAGAAGCGCTTGTTGTTGTTTTTTTTTCATTATTATAAAGCAAACGTAAACAAAATAGATGACACCGTTCTATAGTATAATTACTTACCAGTATAAAGGTGTATGAATATAAAACATGAGGCGCGTCGTAGTAATCGGTGCAGGAGCTAGTGGACTAACTGCTATAAAATGCTGTCTTGACGAGGGTCTCGAGCCTGTTTGTTTCGAGAGAACAAACTATATTAGTGGATTATGGCACTACACCGATGAGGTTGAAGAGGGTCAGGCATGCGTTATGAAGTCCACGGTGATCAATACATCAAAAGAGATGATGTGCTACAGCGATTGTTCTATACCAGGGGATTTTCCCATTTACATGCACAATAAATACGTGGACAAGTATTTGCACATGTACGCTGACATATTCAAACTCAAAAAGCATATAAACTTCAATACAGAGGTAAGTACCTGGTTCAACATTTCATACGATTATAATCACATCTTTAATACGTACGGAACCAAAAACAAACATATTATGATTGCTACAGTATCATTACCATATATAATTGATATATATAATTTGATTGATCTCATGTAAGAATGATATGAAATAAGTCAAAGGTAATAATTTTTACCCGAAATATTTCATTGATTTACAGGTTGTTTCGGTTAAACCGACAAGCAGTTTTAAAACCAGCGGTACATGGGAAGTTGTAACCCGGGATAGGACAACAGGGAACACAGGAACGGATACATTTGATGCAGTTCTTGTCTGTACTGGTCATCATGCAGAAAAAAACATGCCGAATTTTCGTGGGTTAGAATTGTTCAAAGGCAAAGTGACACATACCCATGATTACAAGGATTACCATGGTTATGAGGACAAAAGGGTTTTAATTATTGGTATTGGAAACTCTGGCGGAGATGTGGCAACAGAACTTAGTCGAATATCTGCACAGGTAATTTACAGTTAAATCAGTAGTAGTTTAAAACCTCCTTCAACTAGTATACCTACTTATTGTACCCAGTTTTATATTTTATAGAACATAAAAATCATTAGTTATGTAACAAGATATTTAATCTGTTGTAAGTTGTACAGAATATCTCAAAAACGAATCAAAAAAAACTGTTATACAGAATGCTTTGTCAATCGTAAATGATTTATTGTTTTATCCAGGTGTACCTGAGTACACGGACTGGTACTTGGATTTTCAATCGTGTCGGTGACAAGGGAGACCCGGGCGATATGGTGAACTCAAGGCGATTCAAAAGAGCCGTTTTCAGGATGTTTCCATCTTTAGCTGTGAAACTAGCAGAGAACCGATTAAACAATAGGTTCGATCATAAGAAGTATTGCCTGCAGCCAAAACACAGTCCATTGTCAGCTCATCCGACCGCTAACGACGAACTTCCAAACAGAATCATTGCTGGTGGTGTTATTATCAAAGCTAACGTATCGGAGTTTACAGAAACTGGTGCAATATTTGAAGATGGTACTAGAGTTGATAACCTGGACGCTGTTGTGTTTGCAACCGGTTACATATTTGGTTTTCCATTTCTAGATAAAAATGTGATTGAAGTCAAAGACAACAAAGTGAACCTGTATAAGAATATGTTTCTACCAGATTCAGAAAAGCATACGCTTGCGATAATAGGATGTTTCCAGCCACTTGGTGCTATAATGCCAGTGAGCGAGATGCAATGCCGTTTGGCTACACGTGTGTTTAAAGTAGGTTTGCTTTTTAGTAAATACTTTTCTCAGAAATAGTCAACAAAATTGCCAGTATTAAAACATTTAAGACAGGAATTTAGTATATACCTACGTAAAATAGTACTCAGCGAGGCAATGGCATGGAACATTTCAAATTCCATTAAGTACTTTCATACTTCTGGAAACAATTTCGTAGAAGTAAATCGAATAGCTATATAGTAAAATGCATATTTGATAAAAATAAATTTTTGTATTGTTCTTATTAATAAAAGGAGCCGTAAACGTTGGCAATGGTCGTAGAATTTTAACGTATGATCTATGATTTGATACATATTAGTTGTATTCTAGGATTTGGTTGGGTTGCCAGATAAAGAAGAGATGTGGCAGGATATAAGAAGAAAACAAGAGGCTATGGCTCTCAGATACAAGAAATCAACACGCCATACAATACAGGTGGATTTCATACCATTTATGGACGAACTTGCCGAAATGATAGGCTGCAAACCGGACCTAAGTAAGTTAGAGTCTCAAGTGACTATACAGTTTTCAAAAACATATTTTGGTGTCATTCGGATAGCGTATCATTACAAATAAAAACTTTGATCATTGTGTTCAGTTAATAACCATGATACTGTTGTTGATGACGGTGATTTAATTTAAATAATACAGCAGAAGTATATCAACCGAGGGATCGCAAGTCCGTGATTTACCTGAAGACAAAATGTAAAGGGTAATCGCCCTCCTCTGCAACACTGATTAAGTTAACTGACTCTTGCTATATGGCAGCCATACTTTTGAAAATTGCGTTAAACCCGTATGAAACAAACTAAACTATGAATAAGAAATGCAAGGGCCTCCTTACTCAATATAGTAGTATCCAATAGTGTTATATCGTTGAATTTAACGTCACACCGCCACAGTGATAGGTCATGCTTTCGATAATCGAGGAAGACTTACGGGCATTATTTAATCAAGTTCAGGGACCAGGGTAAAACCACCAACCTTAATGGCTTCTTCACCCCAGGCGAAGTTTCAATTCCACAGCTTTGAGGGGCTGAGGGGCAAATGATTCAGAGTCAGCGGCCTCAGCCCTTCATTCACTTGAGCCTTTCTGAAGGTTCAAGTAATGCTCGGACGGTCATGTGAAAAAAAAATAGGTAAGATAGATTTCTCGTAAGCACAGAACACTAAAAACACAGCCTTAGAGCCACGCATTTGCAAAGTAGGCCCACAACAAAAAGAAGCTGTAACGGAAAAATATTACAGACGGGTTGCTTCAAAAATCCAACAAGTACATTAAAATTTTATGCAAAATATAGATAGAGGGGGATGAAGGGGTAAGGGGTAGAAACTGGGGTAGGGGATGAGGTTGAGGGGGAAGTAGAACAAGGATGAATATACAGTACAAAAGATAAACACACACAGCCACACCCAACTAACTAACTAACATGGAAAAACAGACAAGTAAGATACAACAACACTGTAGGGCACCGCCCAAGACACACAAGCACACAAACGCACGCATATACGCAGGAAAAAACAATCGTGTACCGCCTTAGGATTCCGGCAGCCAAATAAAGGGAGGTGGGTGGGGGCAGGAAACTTACTCTTAGTAAAGGGGGAGGGGATGCCAAAACAAGGGAGCATAAATGCAAGGGGAAAGGATGGGGGCGATAGGAGGAGTAATTAAAGGAGGAGGAAAAAACGCTAACAACAAACTGATAAAACAAATGTAACAATAAAAAGCAGGGGTATATAGCTACGTTTTCCCGTGGTTCATATTTTTTATGCATAAACCTGTGTTCAGGACAAAAAAAATGAATTTCCGAGCTCCCTGACAAAGCGGCGACGTTGGAGTTCATTGTTACCACAGGAAGTCCTGTGCTCGAACAGACAGGGATCCGTTTTTCCATTTACTACAGAGAGGGATAGGATATGCATACACACAATGCATACATTGTGATAATTTTTGAAGTGGCAGAATTCATCCTCTTCCATTATTATTTTCAGATTAATCATGCTCATTGGTAACAATCTACATCATTTTATAAATTTCCGACGACGTCTAACCGAGATGCACGTAAAACATATCTGCCCAAAATACAAACTTCCCGATGACGCTATAAACTTTCTCACACTGTTAAAAACGCGGTAACATTAAAATTAGAAAAGCGAAAAGCAGCAAATTTACAATAAAAGCTGTTATGTGACGATAACATTTCTTTCTAAAGCTATTGGACAGCTATAAATTGTCATATCACTGTCGGTAATACACTTATGAATATAAAACGACGTGCGCCGTTATGCGTTACTATGGTAAATGGAACGTCCTTGCTCCGAAGTTTGAATTCTAAAACGGTTTTTATTTACGTATTACTACTAACTGCTGTTAACCTGTGGACAAATCTTACTAGAAAAAAAAAAACATTTCTTTTAGCTTATCTATACTGTCCTTGAATATACCCGTTTTAAACCATTCTTTGCAGAACAACTTCTTCTGAGAGACCCGAAACTTGCCGCTGAGTGTTATTTTGGACCGTGCACGCCCTACCAGTACCGTCTAATGGGACCAGGGGCCTGGCAAGGAGCGAGAAATGCAATAATGACACAATGGGACCGGACGTATCAACCTTTGAAAACAAGGCCGTGTGAAGGAAAATCAGGAAAAGGCATTGGGACACTAAATGTGGTGATAATTATGATAATTGCCGTGTTGCTATACTTCATTTTGTGAAGCAAAATCCATTTCAGATATCGGCTATATACTAGTATATAGCCCTACCGCATATTATGCCATAGCTATGTACTTTGTAGAAATAATCAGGAAAAGAATGACAATCACTAAACGAACAGCGTTGACAGGAAGCTATAGTTATCTAGTCTGTCCCACCTAATTTTGGACCTACCTCAACTTTGGACTGATATGAAGAAATGTAACGTGATCAAAGAACATAAAACATGTTTTGTGACTTAAAAAAGTCACTCTCGAGAATTTCAATGAATCTTGCAACAATCGTCTGGTTTTCCGTGCGACTGAATTTCAGTAGTTAATCGTTTCTACCTAGATATACATGCGTGTGTGACCTTAGAGGGAGAAAAGCGCATCATCTGACAGTGTATTATGGAAGGCCAGTGCACCATGCTTTTTGCCAAATGCTAACTGACAAATATTCAATGCAAAATGCTATTTTCCAAATGCTGAATGTCACATATTGAATGTCAAATGATAATTGTCAAACTTTAAATGCTAATTGTTAACTGATAAATGCTAAGTGCTTATTTTGCTTATTGAAAAATAACTGAATATATCAGTGTATGAATACATCCTTTGAATAGTTATTGGCCTTTGTTACATAACTTTGTCTCTATTAAATAGTTTTTTCTTAACATTTTAAAAGTAAACAATTTCTGACTAATGTTCTTATGGCCGGTAGAACATGTTATTGTTTCAAGTCAGACTGGTGGAATACCATATGCCTTCAAATGATTAAATTTTACAATCATAATTTAAGAGATAAAAATCATTAATTCATACATCTAAAAAGCTGTAAAAAGACCCTTTGGAAGCATAGAATGCAACAAAGCAGAATAATAAAGGCTTGAAAGCCAGTTGAAAGTGATCACTGTGTGTGTTGTAAGAGATAATCTATCAACGTACTTTGTCAAAGCTTTCTAGTGGTAAAATTTAAATTGAAAGTCGTCAAAAACACATAAATTAGGATTATTTACACTTTTAAAAAGCAAGTGCAGTAACAAATGTATGAAAATGCGAAATATTCGATGTTGAAGTATAAATGTTGATGGATATATGCAGAACTACATTTCAATGTTTGTTATTAATGTTATTAATGTTTCTTGTCACCTAGTGGGCAAAGACAGGGTTATCCTGTATGAGATCACCGAGCTACAAGTGCGTATATTGACGTCTTAATAGCCAGAGTAACCACTGCGGTGTCTATTTGATCTAAGGTGAAGAATTATATGTTGTAGACCTAGAAATGATTACAAATGAATGTAATCGATTAAATCACAACTATTTTGTTTTTCAAATGTAATCAATCACATACATGTACGCTACATTGTGATTACTCAAATCAATAACTACTTTATCAAAATAAATTATAATGAAACCAATCAGTTGACTATTTAATCATTTGATGTGCGGCAACAAAGTATGTAAGAATGAACTAAACAGTTTGCTGATAGTTACTTTCAGTCGATGACGACTACTGGCAAACAGTACGATGTGAAGACGCGATTACACGTCGCGTCTTCGCGTCGCGTTTTCAGATCGTTATATCGCGCCATTCCTCGTATCTTTGTACTGTCGTCATTATCAGTCTTCAGGGCAAAAGGACTTACAAACTATTACCCTATCGAACACCGTACATTACTGTTATTTTAAAAATTAGGCACACCTACTAGTTCTGCATAACGCCTATGGTTAAACTTCCATATATTATTACACGATTCCTTATAAAAGTCGCTGGTCCATTGTTTGTGCTATTGACTTATCAACAAAAGAATTTGGCTAATGCCAATACTTAAGAAAACAAATATGATTTTATTTCTGATACTTTGTAGTAAAACATTTACTGAGTTGCTTGTTCTATTGTCCGACGTCCGAAAGACTGCGATGAATAGTTATGTTTTGACTACTGACCTAGCCATTCAGTAAGTGTTTAATATGAATGATGAAAGACTAATATAGCCAGAAACTAATTGGATTAAATGAAGTTGCAGTTGTTTACTCCCTGAGTTTAGTCATGTGTTCCACATGTCCGTATCTTATGATATTGTATAAAATGACATGTTATGAAACGTACAATGCACAGCAGCTTAAGATGTTCCACTAACAATATATAATTTCATAATATATTTATTATTCATGAGCGAAGAGCAGTAGACAAGGTCAGACGTGTTGGAGGAAGGCAAGGAAAACTGTTAGTGGGGAATCTTAATGCCTTTCTGACATTTATCCATTGGGCATTGCCCATCTGCCCTACCCGCTTCTTTGCGGATGTTTTATATCATATACTTGATATCACAAATCAATTAACTTCCTTTGCACGAAATTTCGTGGTTATGAATAAAACGGCTATTTCATGTGGATATGAATTCTAGGATTTCAACCAGTGTTGACGTGGTTCAGCTGACTTCTCTCGATATTGCCTTTCTTGGTGTTCTTTTTGTCTGCATGACCTCTCCCGACATTGCATTTTATTCACTACTCACTTTGTCCTGATAACTTCAATCCAAATAGCCTTTCTTCAGTGTTCTTTTTGTCATGTTGACTTCTCTCGGCAGTGTCTTTCTTCACTGTTGACTTTGTCCTGATGATTTCGTTCGGCAGTGTCTTTCTTCACTGTTCACTTTGTCCTGATGACTTCGTTCGGCAGTGTCTTTCTTCACTGTTCACATTGTCCTAATGATTTCGTTCGGCAGTGTCTTTCTTCACTGTTCACTTTGTCCTGATGACCTCATTCGGCAGTGTCTTTTTTCACTGTTCACTTTGTCATGATGACTTCGCTCGGCAGTGTCTTTCTTCACTGTTCACTTTGTCCTGATGACTTCATTCGGCAGTGTCTTTTTTCACTGTTCACTTTGTCCTGATGACTTCGCTCGGCAGTGTCTTTCTTCACTGTTCACTTTGTCCTGATGACTTCTCTCAAAACGGCATTTTTAGCCGATGCTCTATCAACTGGCTATAACTCTAAATCAACTACCAAGTTTCGACCTCGCGTCGTTTGCGTTTTCCTTCTATTTCTATGTGACCGCATCGCACAATATTCTGGACGTGCAAAAAATAGTCCCATATCTATTTTTTATAATTTTGGTATTGTATATGTGTGTGAGCAACACAAACAAGCAGCAACGGATTCTAGAATAATTATGAACTTATATTCACATTCGAAATATTCGGAATCACTCCGCTCTAGGGTTAGGGTTTATGTCATAGGATTATGGTTAAGGTTGAAATTGGCCCCACCCTGTGGGCAAACTTAGTTTTACATAGAGTTGTGTGGGGAAAACCTTTAAAAATCTTTTTGTCCAGAACCACAAAGCACAGAGCTTAGATATTTGGCATGTAGTCTAGTGGACCTCTACCAACAAATCGTTCGAATCATAACCGGTCTATGCACAATGAAATGTTGATTCGGTTGAAATATCACTCAATAAGCACCGGTTATCGGTCCTGTCAGGGCTTTGATTCATTGTCAGTCGTTTCTTGCTTTTCAAATGCATCCAGAACGACGGTATACTAATCGATACTGTTGTTCCTCGACATATATTTTCCTTCGTGTATGTCAAAATGTACGAGCTAACGAAAGTTAACATTAAGACTGTATAAAACTGGCAACAAAACCGTTAGATGTGTTGTGATATCTGTCATTATTGACTATTATTCAAAGCCATTTTGTACACCAAAGTGCAACTTGAAGGACATACTTATGGTCATAATTATGTAACCATAACAAAAGCAATTATGTAGATCCGTTCAAGCCATCAAAAATTGGTTCGACCCCTGTTCAGAAAAAGAAGTACAGCAGCTTTGAAACGATAGTGTGTGTTCAGATCATGTGTTTTGTTCAAAGGAGATAACTCTTGAGGCTATTCAAATTTTGTATAATTATGTCCCTTCTCTTCTTAAAACATAGGAGATAATCAGAGCCAAGACTGATGAAGTCAGAATATATAAGAGAATTATTTGTTTTTCTAAAAAAAAAAGAAGATTACACGTATTTAGGCCAGACTACAATATCTGTATGCGGCCGACAAAATAAAATCTACAATCAGAATTACTTGACTGTCTCGAGAAATGTCAGGATTTTGTAGTTGCTCCATTAGATAATGTAGTGAAATGTTTGTTCCCAGGGAAATATTGTTCATTATATGTCAATGATTTTTAATACGTAATCGTTCGAAAATATGCGTACGACTGAACGCAAATTACATCAGTGTTGAATAAAGTTCAAACATGGCAAATGGAATTGGTTTTATATTTTCCAAATCGAGAACTCAGTGTGTCT
This sequence comes from Mercenaria mercenaria, assembly GCF_021730395.1. Taxonomy (NCBI): domain Eukaryota; kingdom Metazoa; phylum Mollusca; class Bivalvia; order Venerida; family Veneridae; genus Mercenaria; species Mercenaria mercenaria. The sequence continues at coordinate 93,002,490 of NC_069364.1, read as the reverse complement.
ACTTTTGTCAATTATGGAAACAACATTGTGAACCTGAGTGAACAAAGTTTCTTGATATTATATTTGATAAAACGCTTACATTCATGCCACATATAAAACATCTGATGGCCAAATGGTTTCAGTCGCTGAATTTCAAATACGTATTGCCCAATGGTGGTTTTATTTAGACTTTATAGAGCATTGACTAGATCCATTGTATTGTTTATAGTCCGGCAAGATAATTTTACTACCATCCATAATTAAGGTCTTCGTATTACTCTTGGTGCATTTAGAACATCGTCAGTTAAAAATTCGTATGTGTATTCAAACGGACCATCTCTTTGTAATCCTGCTCATTAAAATCATTTTCAAACCCAGGTGCTTTGACTCGTGCGAAAAATAACCCATACAAATCAAACCATCTGGTTTTCATACTAAATCTTAGAATGAAACTGACTGAAAACTCAATTTCGGATGCACCGCCATGGACCCTTATATCCCCTACAGTTCATTTTTTACACGAAAACAGCTTTTATAAAGACTGAAACGAAACAAGAAATATTCAAATTCAAATTATAATGAAATCAACTCGACTTCAAGAATTATTTCACAATTCATACAGACGGATCGAAAAGCGATCATTTTTAAAGGTAAGCTGTGCTGCCGTGAGTCAGAATTAAGTTTGTCGGATAACATGATAACCAATGCTCCTTTTGTCATAGAGCTTCAGAAACTATTTTACATCTGTTTTACGAATGTCCATTTATAACCACATTCTGGTTAAATGTTAGAAATTGGATTCAAAGTAAGTGTTCATCAATTATGTTAGGTGCAAACTGGACAAATACTGATATTTTATTTGGTAACAGACTGTTTCCAGATGTACTTTATAAGATTCTTTCACTGGTTGTAGATGCAGATGGGAATATCCGGCCTCGAGGGTAACTGTTTAGGCGGTAACGAGGCTCCTTGCCGAGTTACCGCCTAAACAGTTACCCGAGAGCCGGATATTTCCATCTGCACCTATAACCAGTGACAGAATCTTTTTCTTGCATACCGATTTCAAGAAATAATAATAAAAATGAAATCAATCGGACGGCTTTCTTTTTAGAACTATTTCATATGGCACTGTATTTAAACAAAGCGCGGGAAACCAAAGTCCGTAAACAGGAAAGACGTCATGACGTTTCAAAATAAATAACAATGTTTAGTTCCGGTTTTGTTTTATCAGTTGCAGCGTAACGTTATGAGTTTTTGATAAAATAACGTGATTTGAATCGAGAAATATGCTATCAGGAACCAATAGGAACTGTCAATTAAGGTATTGAATTTTTATTCCGTTTTTTAAATAAAATATATATTACTACATAAATCTTCTACATATATGTGGTTCGTTATACGTCATTTACAGCACGAGAGTCACCGGGTGTAAGATGGATTTTTCCAGCACCGGTAAAGATACTGGAAATCCCCGTCTGGTATGCAAGAAACCTTGTCCTTATCTCATGTAAATCATATATTTATTCATGTAAAATGAAAAATGCTTTGCCAAACCTGGAAGGACTGAAAAAAATGTATTAAATACTTATTTAAAAGTTACAAAATTTCGAAAATCAATGGAGACATTTCCTCCCGTTGATAGATTAGAAATTCTTTAAAAAGATATTATTGTGGTTACTGTTATACCAGATTTATATAAATGCTCCTTCTTTCTACCTTTTATGCGCTTAGGCCTATATAAAAAAATTGAAAGTTAAAGCGCTTCTATAGGCTATTATTTGTACCAGTTTAAAAATAGGTTGCCCACGCCCTCCAAATAAACCTTAACCTGTTGATAACAGCTAGATTAATGAATGAATCTATCCCTTAAATGAATTCTATTTGAAATTCAGCAAATAAATAAATTAGGCATGATCATATGCATCAATTTATTTTGTTATTTAACAAGGTATAATGATAATCGGCACGGAACTGATTGTTTAATAATCAGTTAAGCGACATAAGTAAAAGAAACTGTTTGTGAAAACGTCTCATGTATCTCCTAACGGCTACCAAATGTGTGAAAAACATGAATACACTAAGGGTTAATTATCAATTAAAAATAGTTTTTTTCCCCAACATATTTAACATTATTTTGTTTAATCTTTATATCTTTTTTTCCTGCCAGTTCGAATCCTCGATCGTGATTTATTTGGTGTCCCTCTGTTATTTACGTTCCGAAAGAAAATGTAACAAATCGGATGAATGTTAGTATCTGTAAACCATTTAGATCCAAGTTTAAGGTGAATTCTGATGAAATGTTATTTGTTATTTCATTCGCAACAAAATTTGAAATGTAAATGACCCTTAATCTCTAGAAAAACGGAGGTCCGTACCCCTAGAAAACCCCTAATAGGCTTGTCTAGAGGTACGGATAATAAACATTATTTTGTTTAATCTTTATATCTTTTTTTTCCTGCCAGTCCGAATCCTCGATCGTGATTTATTTGGTGTCCCTCTGTTATTTACGTTCCGAAAGAAAATGTAACAAATCGGATGAATGTTAGTATCTGTAAACCATTTAGATCCAAGTTTAAGGTGAATTCTGATGAAATGTTATTTGTTATTTCATTCGCAACAAAATTTGAAATGTAAATGACCCTTAATCTCTAGAAAAACGGAGGTCCGTACCCCTAGAAAACCCCTAATAGGCTTGTCTAGAGGTACGGATCCGTACCTCTAGAATCAGACTCTAGAGGCCCTAGACACTTCCATGTTTTTATGGCCTTGGAGAAAATTTCTTTCAACTTTTTAGCAAAAAGTTGCAAAACATCACTTTTTATGCTGTAAACATGGTCAGTGATGTTAGATATCAACTTACTGATGCTCTTAAGGCATAACCCCCTTATTTGTATTCATTTTTTGACATAGAAATGTTTTCCGAACAGTCTCACTCAATAAAACCCGCCCCACCCAAAAAAAATCCGACCTGGAGCTACCTACCCTAATTGTTTTTTAGCATGTTACCGGAAACAAAGATTTTTAGGCCTTCCAGTATACAACTGATTGTAGCACCCATGTAGACATAATTTTACTCAATAGATTAAAATTAAATGGTCAGCTTAATTAGCCCTCTACAGACGGTAGGTTTTTGTTGTACAACACTAATTATCTCAAAGATGTACAATTTTGAAATTGTACATTTTTCACATATAGGCAGTATTCCATTCCCATATAAATCACAGAGATTTACCTAGTAAACATAGTGCATCAGGTACTGAAAAGAATGTAACCATTAATAATAAAAAAAATAATATTCACCTTTTTATGTCCCATGAATTTGATTACGCATGACACAAATGAGCCACGCCATGAGAAAACCAACATAGCGACTTTGCGACCAGCATGGATGCAGACCAGCCTGTGCATCCGCGCAGTCTGGTCAGGATGTTTGCTTTCAAAGTCTGTTGCAATTAAAGAAACCGTTAGCGAACAGCATGGACCAGACTGTGCGGATGCTGGTCGGAAACGCACTATGTTGGTTTTCTCATGGCGCAGCTCAAATCATTTAACTTTTCAGTGTCATCCTTTTTCCATTATACATTAGAAGCCATTTTATTTTCAGATTTGTGTTTATTTTTTGGGCATTTGTTTCTGGAATTTCATTCACTTGCCTCTTTATCAATTAATTATTTACCAATTTGTGGCTTGTCAACGTGGGTGGTACGTAAGGCAAAACTTACAAAATAAAACATGTCTTAATCTGTAAGTCAAGACTTAAGATTTACGAAATCAAGGAATAGCATCATACACACGATAATATTTGGCTGTACATCTTGAATTTATTTGGTGTTGTACAACAAAAACCTACCGTCTGTAGAGGGCTTTTGTTGTACAGTTGTTACTAAATTTAGAAAAATATTTACTACGGAGCATCCATTTTTCAGTGGGGTATTTGTAGGGGTGGAATAAATAAGAGGTTCCTTTACATAACTGAAACCTGATATCATTTGGATATGTGCGACGGATAAACTTGATTTTATATGATGACTAGAATTTTGCTAGCTTTACATAGTGAAATATGTAGACCAAAATTATTACCTGTCAAAAGTTTTCATACCTGTATCAAAAATGGACGGTTCCCATACCAGAGCGCATGACCCAGTTTTTTTGCACTTGTCGACATGGCGGAAAGTGGGGACGAGGCTGGGATTGGTGGTGAAAAAATGAAAAATACGGGCGAAGAAAGTGAGCAGAGTGATGCTGACGAGGAATTATTTGAAGTTGATAAGATTATCGGAAAATCTAAGATCAAAGTAAGCTCTTAAATAGTCGTAATATAGGAAATTCTTGACATTCCTTTTGCAGCGAAAATGTGGGTCAAAGACCTGTAAATCGGCCAAGCCCGGATCGTAAATATAAACAAAGAAAGAAGATTTCTTCATTATATTGAATGAAACTGTATATTATTAATAGTACATAATTATCTTCTTGCTTTAAAAGTTATATTGTCGTATTCTTACTCGATCTTGTATGCTTCATTTAAGGAATTTTGCCGAAGTAATTTGATATATTTCGTCCTCGTGTTATTTCGACCCACACAAAAGTGATAAAGCAAAAATCTTGCAAACTTGACCTAACCCCACGATTTGTTAATATAACCTTATTGTCTTTTTTTCTCTGAAGGGGTCCATTGTGTACAAGGTGCGGTGGAAAGGTTATGGGCCAGAAGATGATACTTGGGAACCAAGGGAAAATTTGGAGAGTTGCCAAGACCTAATTGAAGAGTATGATGCGAAACAGACTGAAATTGCAAAAAAGAGGACTGAAGAGAGAAAAATGAAACAGGTAGAGAAATGTGTACATGTGAGTTGTAAGGACATACTGAGTACTTCTAATAATTGGGATTTTCACTCATATGTGTATTTTGTGATGAATATGGAACAGTTTAGGAAGTGTCTTGTGTCACAATCACATAGACAGGACCCTGGGCCTGTACTTTAACTCAAGTAACTAGGTGCCTAGCCTGTCCTCTAGGAGTTTTCTAACCATACCTACATCTGATTTGTGTTATAGTAATTTTTTTGCTAGTGCTATTTTTTCCGCTAGCAAAATGGTGGGTTCCATTAATTAGCAGTTATTTAAAGGCTGTTTACATGCTAACTTTATTTAGTTGTTTTGTTGTTGTTTGGTTTCAAATAAAAGTTTAATGTTCAGCTCCGTTTCCCACTTTTTCACTGTTCAAACAGGCCGGGACTTTCTGGTTTCAGAAGCACGAACCAAAGTACTCAATGATTCTTTGGACTTTTGGCTGGACTCGGAGGTTTATGTTCTTTCAGGTCACTGCCCGTGGTGCATTTTCAGTCTCCGTGGACCTTTTTCGCCCAAAGGAACTTGTTGTTTTCCTCTCCATTTTCGCAGTTGCGAATCACCGACCAAAACAAAAACAAATATTGTCTAGCCGCTTTAACTCAAATATCCTATAATTACATATGTATTAAGCGACAGGCGTCTACAAGCAGTCACATGATTATCAGTAAAAGGAGGTTTTAAAGAGCAAAGGACAGTTTGAGCAAATTCGTGAATTTTCAAAAGTGATCGCGAAAATATTCGAGTGGCATGATTTCCTACTCGCATTTTTTCTATTTTTACTCGAATTTTGCGAGTTAGCGACCGCTAAATTCGATCCCAGTATTGATTAACAACTGATGACATAATATTAGTTAATAATGGGTAAGAGAGCAGTTCACTTGTTCACATATATAGATCATACCCCCGGTATGTTAATAAGTGAACACCTGTCTCTACACTCCACAGTGCAGTTGCTTTATGAAAGTTTATCAATATAAAACTTATAGGTGGTAACAGCATTGGAAATATTTTTTAGACAATTAGTTAGCCTGATTGTTAAAGTTTCTAAATCTTTGCTTTCTTCAGTTATTAATGGAAGGCCGTATTGAGAGTTCTGATTCCTCAAGTGACAGTAGTTCACCATACCCATCAAACTTCAAGAACACATTTTGGAAGGAATTAGAGGCTGGAAGGGTGAACGTTTTTGACAATGACATGTATTCAAAAGTGAAGAAGAGGTCTATGACATTACAGTCCAGAAATAATGAGCAGAATTCACCAGACACAGATCAGTCAGCCATCAAAACAGAAAAAAAGAAGAAACGAAACCACAGTAATCCAGAAAAAGCCAGTCAGCCAAAAGCCACAGGTAGCAGTTCTAGAAAATCTAAAAGCACTACAAAGAAAACCAAAGGTACATCTAACCACAAATCAAGTAAAAAACCAGAAAGTTCACGTTGTATTGACTTTAGTAGTCTTGTAACAGACTCTGATACTGACAGAGATATTAAACAAAAAGTGGAAAAAACTGACAGTGCTCAGACAACAGATAAAAAAGCCGAGATGAACTCTGACAGTTCAGATAGTGAATTATTGAAGCCATGTTTAAACCTGGTGATCAAGAAGATTCCAGAAATAACAGATGATATGGGAAAGAAATGCTCTCTTGCAGGCCAAGAAAATGGATCTAGCTACAGAGTTCTCCCCAAAACACCAGATATGCAAGGCTTTGAAAGTAGCAGTGGTATGTGTAGTTTACCTAATCTATATAGAGATGTGTATGGAAAACTCTAGCCTAGGTTTGCTCAAAATTCAATGAAAGTAGATTCTTTAATTGTTTAACAGTACTACTGAGTAGTGAATGGCGCTGTTTTCTTACATGCCATTAGACACAGTTTAGTATACATCTACACATTTCTTCCAAGCAATCATTCACGATTATGTTAGGGAGGCGCTAGTCTGGAAAACAGTGTGTTAGTTTACAATGGTTATGTGCAAAGTTAAAACTGTTTGTTTGGTTTAAAAGATATAGAACAGTGTACAGTGTGCTAAAAGAGGGATGAAACATGGGAGACTTTTGTAGTGCTAATTACAAATTTATTGCCCTATTCACATCAGATACCGACTGCAACCCGCAACGATTTCAAACCAGATGTCTTACTTGTGATCAGCCCAAAGTTTTAAAAGATTTTAGATACAAAAATACTGTGTCCGAAGTAATTCCATTCAGCTAAAAGTATTAGTTTCTCCATAAAGAGATTAATACTTGAAGCTATTAGTAACATAACTTTGAAATTTCATAAATCATTCATTAGAATTTTGATGATACCTGTTTGACAGTCATCATTTACTTCAGCCCATTTTCTTAAGTCTGTTTTTCTTTTCATCAGAACAGAAAATATTCACAAACATTTCCACATGCAAAAAGTCTCTTGTAAGATTTTTTGACTCACTTTATGAAATATATCTTTGTGTATTACTGGTACCTTTATTTTTAAGGGCAAAAAGCATCGTCTTCCTCTCATCATTCAAAGAAGAAGAAACATCATAAGCATCACAAGCACAAGTCAAGAAAATCTTCTCCACATGGACACGAGTCACGAGATAAGAAGCGAAAGGTTTCCTCAACAAGTTTAACAAACTTCCCTGCAGAAAGTTCAAAAGTACCGAGGCTTGAATCAATGGACAGTAACATTCTTGGAGAACATAATAAACACAAAGATAATATCATATCTGATCTCAAAACTCAAAGCAATACTGATTTAGACAGGCCATTTGACCCTGATCTTCCTGAATCAGGCGAAAATGCTGGAAATAACTGTGTTAAAAAACAGGCAATCTCTGAAATCAGAGAGCTTGCATCAGTCAAATCTAATAACAACCATGAAATTTTAGACAGTCTTCCTTCAAGTGATCTCTCACAGTTTAACCGATCTCTACATTCTGATATACATGTACATAAATGTTCAGGCCCCACAAGTGTGAATAAGAATGAATGTTTAAACAGTTTAGATAACAATAACGAAGGACCTTTATTAAGTGCTAATACACAGTTGTCTCGACAGATCTCTGAACATACGTTAGATAGTGGGATACATTCACCAGCTAGCGAGAAAAGTGAAGCTCTGTTCAGGCAAGGTGTTGATGAAAGGCTGGTTCCTCCTTTGTCAAGTCATGCCTTTAAAGGTTTGTATTGTTTTCTTTGGGTATTTACCTGTAAAGATTAGAATTTGAGTAGATAGTGCATGTATATTACTGGAAAGATATTATTTCCCATTGAACAATTTATTATCAGTATAAGAATTGGAAAAAGAGAACTGAGTCACAAATGCGCAAAATCACAACTGTATATTATCAAATGTCTACGTCATATTAGCCCATATGTGTTTTTCCATTAATTTTGATGCACTTTCACTCTATCTCAGTTATTACTAAATGGATTTGATTCAAACTTAAAATATTTGTTCCACCTTATCAACCACATCATATGACACAAGGTCCATAACTCTGATACCAATATTTCATGAATTATGCCCCCTTTTACTTAGAATTTTAGGTAAAATTTTGATGCATTTTCACTCTATCTTAGTTATTACTAAATGGATTTCATTCAAACTTAAAATAGTTATTCAACATCATCACTCACATCATATGACACAAGGGCCATAACTCTTGCACCAATATTTCATGAATTATCCCCCCATTTTATTTAGAATTTCAGGTTTAAGTTTTGATGCACTTTCACTCTATCTCAGTTATTACTGAATGGATTTGATTCAAGCTTTAAATATTTGTTCCACCTTATCACACACATCACATGACACAAGGTCCATAACTCTGGAACCAATATTTCATGAATTATGCCCCCTTTTACTTAAGACTTCTAGGTTAATTTTGATGCATTTTCAATATATCTCAGTTATTACTAAATGGATTTGATTCAAACTTGAAGTTGTTATTCCACATCATCACCCACATCATATGACACAAGATGCAAAAATCACTCTTGCACCAATATTTCATGAATTATCCCCCTTTTTGCTTAGAATTATACTTATTTAATGTTCTTTATCTCTCTTATTACTTAATACTTTTGACACAGACTCGAGCTATTGTCCGATATATACATTCTTACTGGAGTCATTAAACACTTTATTGACAGCTCCCAGGCCTTTCCCCAGAAATTTTTTTAAGGGGCTGGGGTAAAGTTTGTGTGGTGGGATTAGGGATGGGTGCGGGAGGGGTACCCCCTCCCGTGTTCGATTTTTAAAAAAAAAATCGAACCCAAATTGTGCTTTTTTAAGTATATCATATGCAAAAAAACACAACAACATGTATTTCATTACTTCTTCATTTCCAGCTTCCTCAGATGTGCCCAGTTTCACTATCCAGCATCGAAATAGTCGAGCGCGCTGTCTCCTGTGACAGCTCTTATTTATTGACATGTTACGTATAAGAAAAAATGGTAACAAATGCATTAAGTTAGCGTACTGTCTGGTGTTTCAAATGTTTAAGGTTGCATAGGTACAGTTTTTATTGTAAAAGTAAAAAATAATTGTTCCCTTTATAGCTCACCTGAACTTTGTTTAGGGTGAGCTAATAGTATAGGTACTCTGTCGTCCATCGTCCTTCGTCAACATTTTTAGCTCGACTATTCGAAGAATAGTCTAGCTATTCTACTCACCCTGGCGTCGGCGTCGGCGTCGGCGTCACACCTTGGTTAAGTTTTTGCATGCAAGTACATACAGCTATCATTTAAAGGCATATAGCTTTGAAACTTATTTATTCTTTTTCTAGGACAATTACCAACCTCACTGGGTCAAGTTCCATAACTCTAACATGTATTTTGAGCAAATTATGCCCCCTTTTGGACTTAGAAAATTTTGGTTAAAGTTTTACATGCAAGTTACTATCTCCAAAACTAATGCAGATATTGAATTGAAACTTCACATGTGTCTTTGGGGTTATAAAACTATTTGATAGCACCAAGTCCCATAACTCTGACCTTCATTTTGGCCAAATTATGCCCCCTTTTGGACTTAGAAAATTCTGGTTAAAGTTTTGCGTGCAAGTACATACAGCTATTACTAAAAGGCATATAGATTTGAAACTTATTTTTTCTTTTTCTAGATCAATTACCTACCTCACTGGGTCAAGTCCCATAACTCTGACATGTATTTTGAGCAAATTATGCCCCTTTTGGACTTAGAAAATCCTGGTTAAAGTTTTACATGCAAGTTACTATCTCCAAAACTAATGCAGATATTGAATTGAAACTTTACATGTGTCTTCGGGGTTATAAAACTAGTTGATAGCACCAAGTCCCATAACTCTGACCTTCATTTTGGCCAAATTATGCCCCCTTTTGGACTTAAAAATTCTGGTTAAAGTTTTGCGTGCAAGTACATACAGCTATTACTAAAAGGCATATAGATTTGAAACTTATTTTTTCTTTTTCTAGATCAATTACCTACCTCACTGGGACAAGTCCCATAACTCTGACATGTATTTTGGGCAAATTATGCCCCCTTTTGGACTTATAAAATCCTGGTTAAAGTTTTACATGCAAGTTACTATCTCCAAAACTAATATAGATATTAAATTGAAACTTCACATGTGTCTTCGGGGTTATAAAACTAGTTGATAGAATCAAGTCCCATAACTCTGACATGTATTTTGGGCAAATTATGCCCCCTTTTGGACTTAGAAAATTCTGGTTAAAGTTTTGCGTGCAAGTACATACAGCTATTACCAAAAGGCATATAGCTTTGAATCTTATTTATTCCTTTTCTAGGTCAATTACCAGCCTCACTAGGTCAAGTTCCATAACTCTTAACATGTATTTTGAACAAATTATGCCCCCTTTTGGACTTAGAAAATTCTGGTTAAAGTTTACATGCAAGTTACTATCTCCAAAACTAATGCAGATATTGAATTTAAACCTAACATGTTTCTTCGGGGTTATAAAACTAGTTGATAGCATCAAGTCCCATAACTTTGATATGTATTTTGGTCAAATTATGTCCCCTTTCGAACTTAAACTCTTTTGATATTTAACATTTTGGGTAATAATTTCCTGCTTCTGTGACAATATTTCGAATAGTCGAGCTTGGCTGTCTTACGGACAGCTCTTGTTTACATAAATCTTTTCCTCTGAAATTACAGGTCAGAATCGCCCAAAACTTGGTCAGTAGCATCCTGGCATGGACCTTATCAAGTTTGTTCATATTGTTCACCATGGCTCCTTCTAGGGGCCACCAGTGCTAAAATTAGGATCGATCCCCGGCCTCGTCATACCAAAGACGTAAAAAATGGTACTAGTAGCTTCCTCGCTTGGCGCTCAGCATTAAGAGGATAGTGCTAGGACTGGTCAGTCTGGTGTCAGTATAATGTGACAGGGTGGAGTATCATGCCACGTGTCTGCGGCTTGATATTCCAGTGAGGCAGCACTATAAAGTTGGGCATTGCGCTCACTGCTACAAGTAGACACCGTTGTTTATATGACTGAAAAAATTGTTGAAAAAGACGTTAAACCCGAACACACACACACACACACAATTAGGAAAATCTTTAAAGAACTTCTCATGAAACGCTTGATGGCAGTGGATCTTCATCAGACTTGTGCCATTTAGTAAAAGAATTGCAATTTAGCAACCTGTGAAATCCAATTTTAAACATGGACGGGGGATTGACAGCTGACCGTATAATGCATGCCGTTTTTAGGTTTATGGTTGCAATTTGAGTGGCTGCTGGCTGTGGACATCACCTGTGGTTACAGCCAAATCAAAGTATAATATAGAATTACATCGGGGGCATCTCAAACTGACTGTTTACGTCAAGTGACCGCCGATTCAAGGTGACCGTTAAGGCAGGTTACATGTATCTGCATACTGTTTATTTTTCCATGGCTCAAACTACCGATGACTAGAACAAATTTTGCTTGTCCCTTCGAGTTCGAGGGAACTAAGTTCACTTGTTTATTGTATTTGTAGATATACCGACAGATCAGGACCTAGATATAGCGCTGGATGATATAGACTGGGACCTGTTTAATACGGAAGTGACACTAGAACCAATCGTAGTTACTAATGGTGGGTATTGTTTACTGTTGCTGTCAGTTATGATTCATAAAGCTAAATTGGTAAAAAAAACATTTACCAAATTGTCATATGACAGGTAGGGCTCAATTTTAGTTCTGCAATATATATGTGATAGAATTAGTAATTTCTTTGCAACTGTAATTTACTTTTAAAGATAAATGGACATTTTAGGCTTAAAGAAGAACGTTTCAGACCGGTCGGTTAAGTAAGAATCCCAGTCAGATAATGAGAAATATGTTGGTATTCTCTGCTTCACTTAAGTTGTCAATGAGTTGTGTTTAGGCATGCAGTCTTTGACATGAAACAGGGAAAATACTAGGTTTATCATGTATTTTTACTCTTTTTTTTTTCCATTATAAACTATAAATGAAACTTACAATGAAGGAATTTAGCACTACCATAGTGAGCACTGGCATTCACTAACAACCTACATTAAAGAATGTTTTTTTAAACTAGGTTTGGGTGTGTATTAACAAGGAAAGTGTTAAGTAGGGAATATATGTAGGCATTGATTCATGTTTTTGGCTTTAATTGATCAGCGTTTGATTTGTAATTTGGTATTTTCAGATGAGTTTGCCACTGCTGTAATGACAGGGGATTATCACCTGATTAAACAAGCTTTGATTGGAGACCGCAAGTACGACTTGGAGCACCCTGATACAGATGGAAAAACATTACTCATGTTCTCTGTACAACAAGGTTACTTGAAACTGTTTTATTTCATTTAATGCCTATTTTTACGTAAAACATATTCAGTGATGTTTTACAAACACATAAAAAATGTTACATCTAAAAATTAAGACATCTTAAAGATGTAAGAAATAAATGAGCATAAATATCATTCTGAATAAACCATTTAGTAAGTATGAAACAAAAGATCAGGCATCAGATAAGATTAATGAAATATTAGAGTTATATTAAGATACAGTAAGCATGGTAAGATAGCTGTTTTGTTTAGTAAGGTTAGTAACGGTGTAGAATAGGAATGTTTCATTATTTCATCTTCCACCAAAGTTGATAAATGTAATAATCATCATTCAGTTTGTCTGTCGCAACCTTGCTCATGCAGTTATTGGTTGATCTAGGTTTAAGTAAGCCGGGTACCATTTGATTTGATACAGTGCTTTAACTTTTGGGAGCATTTTGTGAAATAATAAAAGATTAATGGTTTTCAGTATTTGTAGCACATTTTCAGAAGAAAACCTTTGACCTACTGGTATTTATGTTGAATTAAATGAAAGGGAGTAGAATCAGGAAGTATGGTTTGACAAACACTGTTGACAATGATTCCGAGTTTTAAGCTTTTAGCTGTCTTTACATTCAAGATGAAAGAAATTAGTGTAAACTAAGCCAAACTATACTAAAATTCCTGAAGGTGAAGCAATGCATTGTTTCATGAATAACATGTTTATATTACAGGACATGACGACATATCGGATTTACTTATAGAACATGGAGCTGATATAAATGCTCAGATGGACAACGGAATGACTCCATTAATGATAGCTTGCCATAGTGTAAGTTGATGTTTTTAGTCCTCTTTGGTGTTAAACGAAGGAGACTTTGGGTTTTCCATCCATTTGTGCTTATCTCAGTTTGTCAATCAGTCAATCACACAAAGTGGGATCCTTCAATAACTTTATTAAGTACAAGATATTTTTTATTAAACTTGATACATGGAAAGAAAGCAGTATAGAGAATATATATGCCTTTTATTTCACACACATATATTTTTAACCAATTGGAAGCTTTTCTTTCTATCACGTGACAATACAGTAGAAACCAGTATTGTACTGTGTGTCACATTTTCTGAAGTATATATAGGAACATCCGAAATCTACAATCTACAAACTCCATATTTTTTCATATTCGACGCCAGTCTCAAAATTGGCAAAAATCCATATCTTTTTAGCTCACCTGAGCACAAAGTGCTCAAAGGTGAGCTTTAGTGATTGCCCTGTGTCCGTCATCCATCCGTCGTCAACAATTTGACTGTTAACACTCTAGAGGTCACATTTTTAGCCCAATCTTAATGAAACTTGGTCAGAATGTTACCCTTAATGGAATCTTGGATGAGTTTGATATTGGGTCATCTGGGGTTAAAAACTAGGTCACCAGGTCAAATCAAAGGAAAAGCTTGTTAACACGCTAGAGGTCACAATTTTGGCCCAATCTTAATGAAACTTGATCAGAGTGTTATCCTCAATAAAGTCTTGAACGAGATGGATATTGGGTCATCTGGGGTCAAAAACTAGGTCACCAGGTCAAATCAAAGGAAAAGCTTGTTAACACTGTAGAGGCCACATTTATGACTGTATCTTCATGAAACTTGGTCAGAATGATAATATTGATGATCTTAAGGTCCAGTTTGAATCTGGGTCATGTAGGATCAAAAACTAGGTCACCCGGTCAAATCAAAGGAAAAGCTAGTTTACACTGTAGAGGCCACATTTATGAACATATCTTAATGAAACTTGGTCAAAATGTTAATATTGATGATCTGTAGCTCAAAAATTCAAATCTGGGTTAGGTGGGGTCAAAAACTAGGTCACCAGGTCAAATCAAAGGAAAAGCTTGTTAACACTCTAGAGGCCATATTTATGACTGTATCTTCATGAACTTAGTCAGAATGTTAAACTTTATGATCTTTAGGACAAGTTCGAATCTGGGTCATGTCGGGTCAAAAACTAGGATGGAAAAGCTAGTTAACACTTTAGAGGCCACATTTATGACCATGTCTTAATGAAACTTGGTCAGAATGTTAATCTTGATGATCTTTAGGTCAAGTCTAAATCTGGTTTAGCTGGGGTCAAAAACTAGGTCACTAGGTCATATTAAAGGAAAAGCTTGTTAACACTCTAAGAGGCCACATTTATGACTGTATCTTCATGAAACTTAGTCAGAATGTTAAACTTGATGATCTTTAGGTCAAGTTCGGATCTAAGTCATATCGGGTCAAAAACTAGGTCACTAGGTCAAATCAAAGGAATAGCTAATTAACACTTTAGAGGCCACATTTATGACCATATCTTAATGAAACTTGGTCAGAATGTTAATCTTGATGATCTTTAGGTCAATAGG